>NC_133658.1:643054530-643354530 GCF_037893015.1 Macrotis lagotis
TGATTCTTTGCTTGATATATAAAGAATCTTTTTTCAATGTGTACAGTTAATGAAAAGAACTTAAGTACAGACTATTTGAAGCATTTCTTTAATTTTCTCCTTGTTTTTTAGGAAATTGATCATAGTTAACTGTTAAATTCAAAACTTTGAAACTCTTCTTGAACTTTATATAATTTTCCTTTTCAATTTGTTCCAGGTGGTGCGTTTGTGTCAAAATCCAAAGCTGGCTTTAAAGAATAGTCCTCCTTATATATTAGACCTGCTACCAGATACCTACCAGCACCTTCGCACAATCTTGTCAAGATACGAGGGAAGAATGGAGACACTTGGAGAAAATGAATATTTCAGGGTATTCATGGAAAATCTGATGAAGAAAACTAAGCAGACCATCAGCCTTTTTAAGGAAGGGAAAGAGAGGATGTATGAGGAGAATTCTCAGCCTAGGTAATGGAGAGTTCCATGGAAATACTCATGGTTCTACTATTTGATAGTTTGAATGAATGATGTTTAGAAATAGTTGATTTAATCTTCTGTTTTAGATATGGTTCCACTATTTGATAGTTTGAATGAATGATGTTTAGAAATAGTTGATTTAATCTGATGTTTTAGGTATATTGTATTAAGAATATAAAGGTAATTGTATTTTTATAGTGTTTTGTATTGGTATGTCAGGTCTTGAGACCACTGCTTAGCTTTCAGTCTGGTAGTTTTATCATCTTTGTCTGGGGCCCAGAAAGTGGCCAGATGGTTATGGAGTTGAGGAGTGATTTGTAGTCTGTGGCTATATAGTCCAATAACCTTTGAGGTTTGGGAAAAAGATGGGATAGGGAATGAAGTGATAGGTGAAAGTGAAGTATTAGAAAATAGCTGAGAAGTCTCAGTGGTGGACCCACTGGCAACAGTTTCTGAACTAAGCTGGACCTGATATTTGGTATGGTCTCTTAGAAGTTCACAAATATTTAGGTCCTTTTAGGGTCTGTCATGTGTTGGGGAATTAGAGTCTCATATGTGTTCTTTAAGTATGTGCCATGATGATAAGATACAATGCTTTGTGAAATGCATCTAAAATATGATTGAATTACATGAATTCATAGGAAAACTTAATAAGGTAAGGATGGGGCTAGACAGTGGGATATTATTTTTCAAGCAAAAAATAAAACATTGTTTTCTGCATTAATGAATCTTTTTTGAATTAGAATGGAGAGAGGTAAATTCAGTTCCTATCAATGGATTTTTATTGTACTGTGCATAGGACGATGTGGGATCCTTTGATGGGAGGATACAAAGGAAGTCTGGTCATATATTGAAATGTTAATGTTTTTTGATGATTAAGTTCACAATAAAAAAGAAAATTAAAGCATGATCCCTTTTCATAAGTAGTCTTACTAGGAGAGAATAAAATATACATCCATTTATATAACACATTTTATGATTAAGTGCTGAAATGAGTGGTTTGAATGAGAAGTACTGTACTTAGTTCAGTGAATGTACCTCTAAGACTTTAGTTTTTAGTTCTTTTGGGGGGGGTTACAAGACAATGGGGTTATGTGACTTGCCCAAGGCCACACAGCTAGGTAATGATTAAGTGTCTGAGGCCGTATTTGAACTCAGGTCCTCCTAATTCCAGGGCTGGTGCTCTATCCACTGCACTACCTAGCTGCCTCCTCTCTAAGACTTTAGAAAAAGGATTGAACAAGATGTATTGGAATGATCTGGTCAGGCTTTATGTTTGATTCTTAATAATATGTAGTTAGGTGGACCCAGTGGAAAGAGTGCTGAAGATAAAGTCTGGAATCTTGCCTCAGATACTTAATAGCTTTGTGACCCTGCACAAGTCACTTAGCTTCTCTGTACCTGTTATTCCATTTGTAAATAGGGATGATAATATTTCCTATTTTACTGGTTTTAGTGAGGAGTAAATGATGTAAAGAGTAATAATCCAAGTGATATGTCATAATTAGTGAACATTATGACTTTTCATTAGAAATCCTTGAAATGAAAACCATTAATCGATCAGCTGAAGGATAATGACACCTTAACTAGATGGTGGCCTTGTAAGTGGAAAGAAGGAAACAGAAATGAGACTTGTTTTGGTACTAGAAATGACAAAACTGGGACAACTAAGTGGGTCAGTTGATAGAATATTGCTCCTGAAGGGCCCTGAAGTCAGGAGAACCTGAGTTCAAATGTGGCCTCAGGCATTTAATCATTACCTAGCTGTGTGACCTTGGGCAAGTCACTTAACCCCATTGGGGGAAAAAAAGAAATGACAAGATTTGGCAAATACATATGAGAGTAAGAGTCAAGGATAAAACTTGAGTTATGAACTGGAGTAAGTGGAAGAATAGTGATATCTTTGATAGAAATAGGGAAGAGTGATTAATTTTGAGGAAAATATAATGTAAAGGTAGTTCATCTATGTCTGCTCATCTTATATGACTAAATGCTATGCAAACTGAAGAAGTACTGATAGGTTTCTTATCCATTAGTTACTGTCCTGGAGTTTGGAGCTGATTTTCTGAGGGGTACATATTGATGGCCCCAAAGTTTTGAGGGATTGAGGAGGAAAGGGTAGCTATCCAGGTGTAGGCATCTAGGAAATTTTCCCAGTAGCAGCTGAACATACCATTCAATTTTTACTGCTTCAAGGGACCAACATAACCTAAGGGGAGAACTTTTATAATACCTTCATGCTGCCCTGTTGTATGTGGGCTCCCTCTCCCTCTCCCTCTCCCTCTCCCTCTCCCTCTCCCTCTCCCTCTCCCTCTCCCTCTCCCTCTCCCTCTCCCTCTCCCTCTCCCTCTCCCTCTCCCTCTCCCTCCCTCTCCCTCTCCCTCTCCCTCTCCCTCTCCCTCTCTCCCTCTCCCTCTCCCTCTCCCTCTCCCTCTCCCTCTCCCTCCCCTCTCCCTCTCCCCCTCCCTCTCCCCCTCCCCCTCTCCCCTCCCCCTCCCCCTTTATTGGGGAAGGTAGGTGGAGGAGTAGATGATTCGAAATCAGGAAGACCTGATCTCACTCCTACCTCAGATATTTTTATTTATTTAACCCTGGGTCAAGGGCATTTAATCCTTGTCTGTTTCTGTTTCCTTATCTAAAAAAATAGGGATAATAATAGTACTTGCCTCCCAGAGTTGTTGTGTGGATCCCTGAAATATTTGTAAAGCACTTTGCAAACCATAAAATTCTATATAAATGCTTATTGTTGTTGTTATTATTATTATGATGTAATTTATCTTCCTACCCTTCAACTAGTTAATAATACTCCTTAGTTTCATACCATAGACCTTGTAGGCTCCTATTTAGAGACAATTGTTCCTCTTTCCTTTTCTCTCTCTCTCTCTCTCTCTCTCCCTCTCCCTCTCCCTCTCTCCCCATTCCCCTTATATATTTATCATGCCTTTTTATAGCTTTTAGAAATTATATTGCTCACTAATATTATTATGGAACCATATTGTATTTTTCATATCAGATTAGAATTAGCTGTCTAATTACAAAAGATGAAAGATTATCAAAACGTCCCTTCCAAAATCACTCCCCTTTTTTCTCTAGTTCTTGCCCATTTCTTTTCTGTACCTTATCCTATAGTGCTATTTAACTATCTGGATTTCTAATTGTAGACTGAGGATCTTGTTTCCAAGGGCAAGGATAATTATACAGTGACTTGCATAGAGTGTAATGGTTGTCTTTTTGCCATAACCAAGTAAATTGCTCTCTCTGTTCAACATAAGGGGCTGGCCTCCCTCCTAGAAAAGAAGGTAAATGAATGAAGTGTTCTTTTTAAATGTGGTGGTTAGGAGAGAAGTAATAAACAACTATGAAAAAGGCTCTGGAGAAGCAGAAAGGAATTTTGACCTGCCAGGAAGTTTTGAAGAGGAGGAGGATTTGGTACTAAGGAGAAAGGGAAGAAAAGAATCTTGAGCAACTTGAATTAATGAAGAATATATGAGGTCCTTCCTGTAGAGATGAAATCCAGACTCTGAGGAGAAAGCAACTGTTTACAAACATAATTTGTATATGCTTATATATTATTTGTTTATGTATTAGCTTATAGTAGTATAATAAATTATTGTTTCTTTTTGTTCTTTTTAAAAGTAGGCCCTACATCCAAGTACTGTGATGGCAGTTTAATTGAATGTGCTTTGTTATTTCTTTTTTTTAAATTTTATTAATTTCTTTTGAATCTTAAAATTTCCCCCCAATCTCGCTTCCCTTCCCCTACCCCCCACAGAAGGTAGTCTTTACATTGTTTCCGTGGTATACAGTGATCTAAGTTGAATGTGATGAGAGAGAAATCATGTCCCTAAGGGAAAAAAATAAACTATATGAGATAGCTAAATTACATAATAATGGTTTTATGCTTTATTTTTTAAAATTATGTGTATTTCCAAGATTTTATGGATTTACTGATGTCATTATGAGAGAGATTATTCAGTTTAGGTCTCAGAAAGACAAGACTGTTGTCAGTGGTGGTAAAATGATTTCAACTGAGAAAAGTTGAGGTGACACTTAGTTGACCTATCAATAATAGAAAGGTTCTTTTTTTTTTTTTTACTGGAATATGTATCTGAAAGCATTGGAGTACCTCCCTGTACTTAAGAACTACTAATTTCTGGAGATTTCCATGAGGGCTGAAGTATACTTCCAGAAGGAAACCAAAAGGGTTATGTAAACCTTGGGAAAGAAACATGCAAAATTTTTTGTTTTTTGTTTTTAGTTTTATTGTTGTAATTTGTATAAATATTACAGATAGTTACAGGTCACTCTCCCCTTCTCCTGTTCCCCCAACCGCCCAGAAGTCTCTTGTTGTTACTTAGTTAAAAATTTAAGCAAAACTAACCCAATACATTTGTCTCAAACTGTATGCAACACTCCAGATCTCTAGCGTTCTTTAATTACTAAATTTTCTTTTCAATTATTAGACATTTATTTTCTCTTAGTCTTACTCCCTCTCTCATTTCCTGTCCCATTGAAAAGGAGGAAAGAAAAACAAATTTCTTGAAATAGACATACAAACAAAACATTTCCCTATTGACTATATACAAATGTACATGTGTGTAAACATTTCTTTTATACACTAAATTGATAACTTCTGTAAGGCATTGTATAGTATGTTTTTATCATCAATCCTCAGGAATCTTATGTAGTTTTTGTATTGATCATAGTTCTAACAGCTTTCAAAGTGGTTTGTCTTTGTTTACAAATATGAATGTGTATTTATACTTTAAAAATTGTTTATTCCTAAAATTGATTACTAAAACTTTTTGAGCTCCAAATTCTGTTTCCCACCCCTCCCTCCAACCCATTGAGGTTGTTGTACTATATTGAAAGTTGTCTTTATCAGCTTGTTATTGCATAAATTATTTTCTTGTTTCCACTAGTTTCATTCTACATCAGATTATCAAAGTCTTCAAAATTGTTTTTATAATATTTAATTTTAGACTTTATTCTGAGTTGCCTTTATTAATTTTAATAATCTTTTTTGGATTTATTTTTTCTTTGTAATTTTACAATTTATAACTGTTTTTTTGTTCCTTCCATTTACTTTTTTGTAGTCCTTATGTATATTAATTTTAATAATCTCTTTTGGAGTTATTTTTTCTTTGTAATTTTACAATTTATACTTTTGGTTTTTTGGTCCTTCCATTTACATTGTTGTAGTCTTTGTGCATATTGTTTCTTTTTGTATATTGTTCTCTATTTCCCTCAGTGTCAGTTTCTGTAGCTCTGTATAAATGTTTCTTTGTTACATTCACTAACTCTTAATAATAATAATAATAATAATAATAATAATAATGTTATATTCATGTACTACCACTTTATTTAGCCATTTCCAGTTAATGCATATCTACTTGTTTTGGGAATTTATCGTTATTTAGTTGTTTTTTCAGTCATGTCTGACTCTTCATGACCTCATTTGGGATTTTCTTGGTAAAGATATGGAAGTGGTTTGCCGTCCAGCTCATTTTGTAGTTAAGGAACTGAAGCATATAGGATTAAGTGACTTTACTGGGATCATGTAGTAGGTCAGTGTCTGAGGCTGAATTGGAACTTGGTCTTCTGACTCTGGTTTGGGTAGTCTTTCTACTATGCTACCCTAGCTGCTCTGGCATCCCTAAGTGGATCTTTGTTTGGAATACCTTATTTAAAAGCTGTAGTTAAGATAAGTGAGACTATGGGTTTAGAGTTAAAGGACTTGGGTTTGAATATTGTTCTTGGTACCTATTGCCAAAATGCTTATACTACACTTCCAGTCATGACTTTTTGCTGTGCTCCCACCAATTAGTTGGTCCCATGCGTTATGTCTTGTCTCTTGCCTTGGATCCTTTGCATAGGATTTCTCCTGTGCCTGGAACCTTCTACCTCCTCAACTGTGCCTTGTAGACCACCTATCTTCTTTTGCACCTTTTTTTTTTAAGGTTTTTGCAAGGCAAATGGAGTTAAGTGGCTTGCCCACACAGCTAGGTAATTATTAAGTGTCTGAGGTCGGCTTTGAACCCAGGTACTCCTGTGTTTGTTCCAATGTGTTTGTTCCAATTTTATATGGTAGTCAAAAGACAGAAGTAGCATTAATGAAGTAAGTTGTCTGTGAATCAGTAATTCCACTATTTGGCCTCAGATGGTACAGATAAGGTAATGTTATCTTCACTTTAAAACTTTTTTTTTTAGGTTTCAAAGTTTAAGATTTTGTATGTCTAGCTCTGAAAGAGAATTTTATAATTTAAAAAGATTTCTATTGATATTTTTGTTTTTACACTGTCTAAATTTCCTGCATTCTCCCTCCCCCTTTAAAAGAGACATTGCTTATAAGAAAGACTTTTTTTTTTTTTTTTGCAAGGCAAATGGGGTTTAGTGGCTTGCCCAAGGCCACACAGCTAGGTAATTATTAAGTGTCTGAGTCCGGATTTGAACCCAGGTACTCCTGACTCCAGGGCCGGTGCTCTATCCATTGCGCCATATAGCTGCCCCAAGACATTTTTTTTAATAAGAGAAAGATTTTATTTATTTTGAATTTTACAATTTTCCCCCAATCTTGCTTCCCCCCCCCCCCCCGCCCCCGGCCACAGAAGACAGTCTGTTAGTCTTTACATTGTTTCCATGGTATACATTGATCTAAGTTGAATGTGATGAGAGAAAAATCATATCCTTAAGGAAGAATAATAAAGTATAAGACATAGCAAAATTACATAATAAGATAACATTTTTATTTTCTAAATTAAAGGTAATAGTCTTTGATCTTTTCAAACTCCACAATTCTTTTTCTGGTTATAGATGGTATTCTTCATCGCAGATAGCCCAAAATTGTACCTGATTGTTGCACTGATGGAATGAGCAAGTCCATCAAGGTTGATCATCACTCCCATGTTGCTGTTAGAGTGTACAATGTTCTGGTTCTTTTCATCTTGCTTAGCATCAGTTCATGCAAATCCTTCCGGGCTTCCCTGAATTCCTATCCCTCCTGGTTTCCAGTAGAACAGTAGTGTTCTATACATACATATACCACAGTTTGTTAAACCATTCCCCAATTGAAGGACATTCATTTAATTTCCAATTCATCTGAAAAATTTTTAAAGGAAAAAATGTTCAGAATGTTCAGCAAATTGAAAACTAATATTTTATGCAGTGATTCATAAGTTGTGGGTTACAACCTTTTCTGTAAGGGAAGAAAAGTGTCTGGAGGGAGGAAAGTGTCTTCTCATCTTTCTGATTTTACAGCTTTCACTTTCCCTTTGTTTTATAGTTCTTTGTGAAAAGACCTTTAACTTAGAGATATATAGGTGAATTAATAATCAGGATAATGTGTTCATGCTCTGCTATAGGCTACACAGACCATTATAAAAAAGCAGTGTAAGGAGAAGTATTGCAGAAAAATTTTTTTTAAATAAACTGCATCAAAGAAGTTACTTCCTTATTTTTCTACAATTTGCTATTTTTGATTGTAATTCCCTCTATCACTTCCTCCCTGGTACCATTTATTATATTTTCTCCTTTCACTCTGTCCCTCTTCAAAAATGTACTGTGGGGGGGCATCTAGGTGGCGCAGTGGATAAAGCACCGGCCCTGGAGTCAGGAGTACCTAGGCTCAAATCCAGTCTCAAGCCACTTTATAATTACCTAGCTGTATGGTCTTGGGCAAGCCACTTAACCCCATTTGCCTTGCAAAAACCTAAAAAAAAATGTACCATGGGACAGCCGAGTAGTGCAGTGGACAGAGCACTGGCCCTGGAGCCATGAGGCCCTAACCTTACATCCCACCCCAGAGACCCCTTGGTCCTAGACAGGCCAGACAACCCCCACCACCTTATAAAAAGTAAAAAAGAAAATTTCTTAAATCTGACTATTCTCTCTGTCCCTTTCTCTCCTTTAACTTCTAGATTTCTGTACCCCATTAAGTATGTGTACTTTTTCTTCTCTGACCCATTTCCGATGAGAATGAAGACACCCTCATCCCCCTCACCTTTCCCCCTCCCATACTATTGCAAAAGCTATTTCTTGACTCTATTACATGAAATAATCTACCTCTCCTTTTTCTTCCAGTACATTTCCCTTTCACCCATTGACTCTATTTTTACAATATATTATACCTTCAAATTCAGCTCTCTCCTGTGCCTTGCCTACATATGCTTCTTCTAACTGCTCTAATAAATGAGAAAGTTCCTATGAGTGTTATCAATATCATCTTCCCATGCAGGAATATACACAGTTCATCACCATCATTAAATCCCTCATAATTTACCCTTCTCTTCCACCCTCTCTATGTTTCACCCGAGTCCCATACTTGAAGATCAGACTTTCTGTTCAACTCTGGTAATTTCAGCAGGAGCATTTGAAATTCCCCTGTTTCATTGAAAGTCCACCTTTTCCCATGGAAGAGGATGTTCAGTTTTACTCAGTAGTTGATTCTTGATTGCATTCCAATCTCTTTTGCCTTCTGGAATACTATATTCCATGCCCTACAAGCCCTTAATGTGGATGCTGCTAAGTCCTGTGTGATCCTAACTGTAGTTCCACAATTTTTGATTTGTATTCTTCTGGCTGCTTGTAATATTTTCTCTTTGATTTGGGAGTTTGGAAATTGGCTGGGAGTTATTTTTTTGGATCTCTTTCAAGAGGAGATCAGTGGATTCAGTGAATTCTCTCAATTTCTATTTTACCCTCTACTTCTAGGTCAGGGCAATTTTCCTCTGGAAATTCTTTAAACATGAGTCAAGGCTCTTTTCCTGATCATGACTTTCAGGTAGCCCCATAATTTTTAAATTGTCTCTTTTGGATCTCTTTTCCAGATCAGTTGTTTTTGTATTGAGATATTTTGCATTTTCTTCTAGCTTTTCATTCTTTTGGTATTGAGTTATTGTGTCTTGATTCCTTGCAAAGTCATCAGCTTCCTTTAGCTTCATTCTATATTTTTTTTTATATCTCCTTGACTAAACTGCTGACTTAGTTTTCATGTTTTTTTTCTTGCATCTCTCTCATTTTTCTTCCCAATTTTTCCTCTACCTCCCTTACTTGATTTTCAAAATCATTTTTGAGCTCTTTCATTACCTGAGCCCAACTTGTATATCTTTAGATGCAGAAGCTTGGATGTTTTCATCTTCTGAGTGTATTTTTTGATCCTCCATGGGACCAAAATAATTGTCTATGGTCAGGTTCCTTTTTAATGTTTACTCATTTCCCCACCCTGTTCCCTGGTTTTACTTCCTGAGATTTTCAGTATTATTGGCACAACCCCACAAGGACCTCAGTTCCTCCAAGATCTTGTGGGTGTCTGTGACTGCTCTCCTGCCTGTGCTTTGGCCTTTGGATGACCGCAGGCACACCCCCTGCCCCAGGGCTATGAGGAGGGTCCCTGTTCTATGATAGTACGGGGGCTCAGACTGTGACCAGGATCTGAATATGGACAAAGCCCCAGAGTCCTGTCCCAGGGACAGAGGAGGGACCTTGACAGTCTCCCCCTACTCCCTTACCTTCTGTGGGCTGAGTGCTCTGGAAGCAGCTGCTGGGCAGGTCCCTGCTGGACAGTTATGTGGGACTGCTTCTGTTTCCTGGCATCTGGGCTGTGTTGAGGAGGGCCATGCTGGCCTGGGCTTTGTGCTTGCTCTGGCAGAGATTTTCCTGCTGATCTTCCATGTTGTGCTTGGTGTGCTCCTTGGGTTGGCAGGTCAGGAAACTGCTTCTACTGCCAGGAGCAGGTGCTCCCAGAGACCCAGGTGCCCTGAGGGCTGTTTCCAGAAGGCTGGAGCTTCTTCAGTCTGGCAATTGATGCCCTTTCCAATCACATGGAACAGAGCCTTCCTATGATTTTCCAGGTTAACTTAGCCTGGAGAATTGCTTCACTGGATCTTTGTGGGTTCTACCTCGAAAATTTGGTTAGAGTCATAATTTTTTTTTAGGTTTTTTTTTTTTGGCAAGGCAACTGGGGTTAAGTGGCTTGCCCAAGGCTACACAGCTAGGTAATTATTAAGTGTCTGAATCTGGATTTGAACTCAGGTCCTCCTGACTCCAGGGCTGGTTCTCTATCCACTGTGCCACCTAGCTGCCCCCTAGAGTCATAATTTTAAGGCTTTTGAAATATTTTTGGAGAGAGCTTCTAGGAAAGGCTGTTCTCCTGTTTCCTTCTTGGCTCTGCCCCCTCATATGTAAGGAAATGATTCACATTCTTAAGAATAAGATAGCTATTTCTCAATTGGTAAGTGGTCTGAATATAACTAAGCAGTTTTCAAAAGAAGAAACCCAGACTAACTGTAACCGTTTGAAAAAAGACTCTAGTTCCTAGGAGGAATCACAGTATAATTCTCATGCCCACCAAATTGACAAAGATAATAGAAAAGAAAAATGACAAAGGTTGGAAACATGCACAATTGTTGTACTATTGGTTCACCTATGAATGGATATAACTGCTCTGGAAAATAGTTTGGAATTATACACAAAAGATTAGTAAGTAATATAGGCATACTTTTTGTTCCAGTTAAATCACCACTGGACTTATCCCAGAAGAGATCATATTAATAGGATTGGATCCTATAATGTATAAAAATATCTATAACTATTCATTTTTTTTGGCAACAAGAACTTGGAAACCAAAGAAATGTCCATCAGACAATAGGTAAACAAATTGCATTATCTGAATTTGTTAGAATATTAGTGATATAAGAATTGTGGAAATAGAAAATATTTCATAGAGACATAAAAACTTATGTGATTTAATGCAGAGTGAAGTTAACAGAACCAGAACAATTTATGCTATGAGATCCATAGTTTAAAAAAACAAAAAACTTTGATCACTGTGGTGCCTGGATATCAATCCTTGTTACAAGGTACCTTGCCTTTAAAGACAAACTTTGTAAGCTGTAAGAACTATGATCAATGCAATGACTGCTCCTAGTTTTGAGTAAGAAACCATGGTATCTACTTCCTGACACAGAAGTGATGGAGTCAGAATACAGAATGAGACTTTTTTTTGAGCATAGCCTATAAGGAATTTGTTTTGCTTTTCTCTGCTTATTTGTTAAGAGATTTTTTTTCTCCATCGGGGTGGGGAGTGCAAGAGAGAGAAAGTGGGGAAAGATGAAAATAGATTTCTGTTTTAATGAAATATGAAATTAATTTAATGAAATATGAAATGTGAAATTTAATGAAAGGGTCTCTGTTGGGTTTCTCTGTCCCTTTTGCTCTAGTACTGGTATAGTATCTTCAGTGGAGAAAAATCTTGAAACTATGATAGTTTCAATTACTCCAAATTGATATATAACTTTAAATGTTCCTTTTATTATTCTTACAATCATATTGTTGTTGTAGTGTTAAGTCTGACTCTTTATGATCATTATGGGATTTCTTGGCACATTTACTGATACTCAGAACAGATGACCTTCTATTTTTCACAAGAAGAGTAAGGATATCCAACATGATCTCTCTAAGCCTTCCCTCATCCATTTTTTTTTCTTTTTAAAGATTTTATTTATTTTGAGTTTTACAATTTTCCCCCTAATCTTACTTCCCACCCCCCACCCCCACAGAAGGCAGTTTGCCAGTATTTACATTGTTTCCATGGTATACATTGATCCAGATTGAACGTGATGAGACAGAAATCATATCCTTAAGGAAGAAACAAAGTAAAAGAGATAGCAAGATCAGATAATAAGATATCAGTTTTTTTTTCTAAATTAAAGGCAATAGTTCTTAGTCTTTGTTCAAACACCTCAGTTCTTTCTCTAGATATAGATGGTATTCTCTTTCGCAGACAACCCCAAATTGTCACTGATTGTTGTACTGATGGAATGAGCAAGTCCATCAAGGTTGATCATCATCCTCATGTTGCTGTTAGGGTATACAATGTTTTTCTGGTTCTGCTCATCTCACTCAGCATCAGTTAATGCATATCCATCCCTCCAGGCTTCCCTGAATTCCCATCTCCTGGTTTCTAATAGAACAAGTGTTCCATGACATACATGTACCACAGTTTGCTAAGCCATTCCCCAGTTGAAGGACATTTACTTGATTTCTAATTCTTTGTCACCACAAACAGGGCTGCTATGAATATTTTTGTACAAGTGATGTTTTTACCCTTTTTCATCATCTCTTTAGGTTACAGACTCAGTAGTGGTATTGCTGGATGAAAGGGTATGCTCATTTTTGTTGCCCTTTGGGCATAGTTCCAAATTTCTCTCCAGAAATGTTGGATGAGTTCACAGCTCCACCAACAGTGTAATAGTGTCCCAGATTTCCTACAACCCTTCCAACAATGATCATTATCCTTTCTGGTCATATTGGCTAGTCTGAGAGGTATAAGGTGGTACCTCAGAGAAGCTTTAATTTGCATTTCTCTAATAATGATTTAGAGCAATTTTTCATATGACTGGATTGCTTTGATCTCCTCATCTGTAAATTGCCTTTGCATATCCTTTGACCATTTGTCAACTGGGGAATGGCTTTTTTTTTAAATATGACTCAGATTTCTGTATATTTTAGAAATGAGTCCTTTGTCAGAATCATTAGTTGTAAAGATTATTTCCCAATTTACTACATTTCTTTTGATCTTGGTTACAGTGGTTTTATCTGTGCAAAAGCCTTTTAATTTAATGTAATCAAAATCATCTAGTTTGTTTTTGGTGTTGTTCTCCATCTCTTCCTTAGTCATAAACTGCTTCCCTTTCCATAGATCTGACAGGTAAACTAGTCCTTGATCTTCTAATTTGCTTATAGTATTGTTTTTTATGTCTAAATCTTGTAACCATTTGGATCTTATCTTGGTAAAGGGTGTGAGGTGTTGGTCTAATCTAAGTGTCTTCCATACTAACTTCCAATTTTCCTAGCAGTTTTTTCAAAGAGAGAGTTTTTATCCCAATAGCTGGACTCTTTGGGTTTATCAAACAGCAGATTACTATAATCGTCTCCTGCTTTTGCACCTAGTCTGTTCCACTGGTCCACCATTCTATTTCTTAGCCAATACCAAACAGTTTTGATGACTGATGCTTTATAATATGCTTTATAATAGAATTTTAGATCAGGTAGGGCTAAGCCACCTTCTTTCTTTTTTTATTTTATTTATTTATTTTTTCAAGGCAATGGGGTTAAGTGGCTTGCCCAAGGCCTCACAGCTAGGTAATTATTAAGTGTCTGACGTCGGATTTGAACTCAGATACTCCTGACTCCAGGGCCAGTGCTCTATCCACCATGCCACCTAGCTGCCCCTAAGCCACCTTCTTTTGCACTTTTTTTCATTAAATTCCTGGAAATTCTTGTCTTTTTATTTCTCCATATGAATTTACTTACAATTTTTTCTAACTCATTAAAGTAATTTTTTGGAATTTTGACTGGTAGGGCACTAAACAGGTAGTTTAATTTTGATAGAATTGTCATTTTTATTATTTTAGCTCTACCTATCCATGAGCAGTTGATATTTGCCCAGTTATTTAAATCTGATTTAATTTGTGTGAGAAGTGTTTTATAATTGTTTTCAAAAAGTTTCTCAGTCTATCTTGGCAAATAGACTCCCAGTTATTTTATATTGCCTGAGGTTACTTTGAATGGGATTTTTTTTTCTAGTGCTTCCTGCTGTATCTTGTTAGACATGTATAGAAAAGTTGAGGATTTATGAGGGTTTATTTTATAACCTGCAACTTTGTTAAAATGGCTAATTGTTTCCAGTAGTTTTTTGGATGATTTCTTGGGATTCTTTAGGTATACCATCATGTCATCTGCAAAGAATGAGAGTTTTGTCTCTTTCTTCCCAATTCTAATTCTTTCAATTTCTTTTTCTTCTCTAATTGCTGATGCTAACATTTCTAATATGATATTGAATAGCAGTGGTGATAATGGGCACCCTTGTTTCACCCCTGATCTTATTGGGAATGCCTCTAGCCTCTCCCCATTGAATATAGTGCTTGTTGATGGTTTCAAATAGATACTGCTAATTATTCTAAGTAACAGTCCATTTATTCCTATACTCTCTAGTGTTTTTAGTAGGAATGGGTGCTGTATTTTGTCAAAAGCTTTTTCAGCATCTATTAATATGATCATATAATTTCTGATAGGTTTGTTGTTGTTATAATTGAGTATACTAACAGTTTTCCTAATATTGAACCAACCCTACATTCCTGGGATAAATCCTACTTGATCATAATGTATTATCTCATTGATAACTTGTTGGAATCATTTTGCTAAGATTTTATTTAAGATTTTTGCATCTATATTCATTAGGGAGATAGGTCTACAATTTTCTTTCTCTGTTTTAACTCTCCCTTGTTTAGGTAACAGCACCATATTGGTTTCATAGAAAGAGTTAGGCAGAGTTCCATCTTTCCCTATTTTTCCAAAGAGTTTATATAGAATTGGAATCAATTGTTCTTTAAATGTTTGGTAGAATTCACTTGTGAATCCATCAGGGCATGGAGATTTTTTCTTAGGGAGTTCAATGATGGCTTGTTGAATGAAATTCCCCTGGTTCATTGAAAATCCATCTTTTCCCTGGAAGAGAATGTTCAGTTTTGTTGGGTAGTTGATTCTCAGTTGGATTCTAAGTTCTTTTGCCTTCCAGAATATTATATTCCAAGCCCTACAAGCCCTTAATGTAGTTGCTGCTAAGTCCTGGGTGATCCTGACTGCAGCTCCATGATATTTGAATTGTATCCTTCTGGCTGCTTGTAATATTTTCTCTTTGACTTGGGAGTTCTAGAATTTGGCTATAATATTCCTGGCGTTGGATTTTTTTTTAATTCTCTTTCCAGGGGAGATCAGTAGATTCT
This sequence comes from Macrotis lagotis, assembly GCF_037893015.1. Classification (NCBI taxonomy): domain Eukaryota; kingdom Metazoa; phylum Chordata; class Mammalia; order Peramelemorphia; family Peramelidae; genus Macrotis; species Macrotis lagotis. The sequence goes on from NC_133658.1 coordinate 643,069,767, forward strand.
CTCAATTTCTATTTTACCCTCTGCTTCTAGGATATCTGGGCAATTTTCCTGAAGGAATTCTTTAAAAATGAGGTCAAGGCTCTTTTCCTGATCATGACTTTCAAGTATCCCAATAATTTTTAAATTATCTTTCCTGAATCTGTTTTTCAGATCAGTTGTTTTTTCAATGAGATGTTTCACATTTTCTTCTAATTTTTCATTCTTTTGGTGTTGAAGTATTATGTCTTGACTTCTCGTATAGTCATCAGCTTCCTTTAGCATCTTTCTGAAGGATGTGTTTTCCTCAGAGAGCTTTCTTATCTCTTTTTCCATCTGGCCAATTCTGCTTTTTAAATTATTCTTCTCCTCAATAACTTTTTGAACTGTTTTATCCATTTGACCTATGCTGGTTTTTAACATGTTATTTTCTTCAGCATTTTTTTGGATCTCCTTGACTAAGCTGCTGATTTCTTTTTCATGTTTTTCCTGCATCTCTCTCATTTCTTTTCCCAATTTTTCTTCTATCTCCCTTACTTGATTTTCAAAATCTTTTCTTAGCTCTGTTATAGCCTGAGCCGAACTTCTGTTTTTCCTGGAGTCTTTAAACGTAGGAGCTTGTTTTTTCTCATCTTCAGATTGAGTATTTTGATCCTTCTTGGGATCATAGATGAAGAATTTCTCAATGCTGTTCCTCTTTTTTCTCAGTTTACTCATTTCTCCAGCCTGTGTCTGGTTTTGGGGTGCTTCCTGAGCTTTTGAGTATTATTGGGACACCCACTCTGGGGTTTTTTTTTTTTTGGGACACACTACTAGGACCTTTATTCCTCCAAGGGCATATGTTCTCTTGCCTTTGCCCCCTTCTGTCCTGGAGCTATGAGGTGGGTCCCTGCTATCTTAGTATGGAAGGTCAAACTTCAACCTGGATCTGAGTGTTGGTAAATAGCAGAGTCCTTCACCAGGGAGAGCAGAGAGATTTCTGCAGTCTCTCTGACCCCTTTTCTGTCTGTGGGCTGTGCTCTGGAGGTGCAGGCTGGCTTCCCCTTATTCTAGCTGCAGGTTTTGTGGCTGGTGCTCCTCACTTCACACTCATTCTGTTATAGCAGAGTTCTCTTATGGCCCTCTCAAGCTTTTCCCAGTGATCACTGGGCTGGGCTGGGCTGGAGCTCTGACTTTTTTCCAACCCCCAGTCCTGGTGAAACACTGGGTCTTTCTCGTGGAACTTTTGAGTTATCTTGGACTGGGAAAATGTATCACTCAGTCTTTCTGTGGGTTCTGCCCCTCTAAATTTTGACTAGGGTCATAATTTCTTGGCTTTTGGAGTTTTGGGGGGAAGGAGTTTCTGGGAAATGCTGCTTTCATGCTGCCATCTTGGCTCTGCCCTAGGCTATAATTTTAATAGTTGTTTTGTATCTTCTCTTTGTTCATCTCTACAGTTTTATTTAGTTTCTGAATCTGGTCTTTGGCTAAGATCATTAAGCTCTGCCTTGCCCTTTTATTAGAGTGATTACCCTATTTGGTCTGGGTTTCTGTACTGATCTTCACCTCCTGCATTGAGACCATCTTAGATTTTTGAGGTTTAGAGTACTAGATCTTCAGGACCATTTTTATTGTCCCAAGACAGACCAGGACCCTGGTATGCCTCAGTTTCATCACTGTGTTGCCTGGAAATTTCTCCTTGTTACAAGGTACCTTGCCTTTCCTTGGCTTTTATTTTCTCTGCATAAAAGGCCTTGCAAGATTAGAAACCAGAATGAAATCAATATATCACTCACTGTTTGGTAAGTTTTCAGTTTTATTCAGTCAGCCATCTTATTTACCACTTTCTTTGATACTGATTATCACTGAACAGAGGATCTCTGGTTACGTCTTGTAAATAAGAATTTAAATATGTTTCTGATTTAATCTTTCCTATAATCTTGCAGAACTAATTTCTTATTGCTTAGGTTTTAGTTTGTGAAAGCTGTGTTATATAGATACACTCTGATGTTAGTTGCAAACAGTGATATTTTGATTCTTTCCAGTATTAATTCCTCTAGTATATTTTTCTTATCATAACTGTTAGAATTTCAATTAACTGTCATAAAAAAGTGATGAAATCTTTCTGTTGTTTGCTTATTATGTTGGCTTTTAGGTTAGCTTTGTATTACATTGAGGAACAATTATTTATTTTTCATGTGTGTCACAAAAAAATTTAGATTTTAATCAAACCTTTCCCCATATCTAATTGTATAATCTTGGTGTTTTTATTTATGGCTTTATCAATAAGAATATGTAAAGTACTTTTGAAAACCTTGAAGTATTCTATAAATGTTGGCTGTTATTATGTTGATATTTTTTTCTGATTTCAATTAGATTTGCAGGACTAAGATTATTATATCTGATATAATTTTTAAACTATTTTGCCATATTCTATTAACTAATAGTTTTCCTTTTTCACATCTATATTCATTTCAGCAATACATTTTTCTTAGTGTTATCTTTGCCAAGCTTTAAAGTCAACATTTGCCTCATAAATGGTATTAGGTTGTATTTTATCCATCTATGAATAATTTATATAATGTAGGGATTATCTATTCTTGGAAGTATCAAGGATTTTTGTATACATTTTAACATGCATGGGAGAGACTGTAGAAGTAAACAATTTTAAGACCACTTTTTTTTAAGACCCCTTCAAATATTGTATGGGATGTTTGTATATTGTATTGTACAACATGTCTCTGAATGTAATGTTGTATGTTTGGCTGTATCTCTTTATTTTTCTACTAGACTACAAAGTTTTATGAAGATAAGGCCTCTAGTCTTTGTAATTGTAATTATCCCCCCTCCCCCTTCCCCAGTGTGAGCTGGTACTCAATAAATATTATGATGACCGAATATTCCCAAAAGCAGGTGTTCTGATCCTTGTGTGTCTCATGGACCTCTTGGGCTTTGGTGAAGTCTAGACACTACTCAGAATGTTATTAGATGTATGTGTGCACATGTGTGATTATGAATATAGCTAACTATATTGAAACACAATTATAAAATATTAAGGAAAAACCTACAAGTTTAGGGACCCTAAGCTGAGAACCCTAGAGCAATGCACCTTAACAAATCTCTACCTGGTTACCTATACTCAAGTTTTATGTAGTTTAATTATAGTTTCTGGATGACAATGAATTGAAGGCTATTTCTATCCTGATCTTTTTTGGGGGGGGCTTTTTGCAAGATAATGGGGTTAAGTGACTTTCCCAAGGTTACAGAGCTAGGTAATTATTAAGGGTCAGAGGCCTTATTTCAACTCAGGTCCTCCTGAGTCTGGGACTAGTGCTCCATCCACTGTGCTATCTACCTCCTATCCTGATCTTAATAAAGCTTTTGGAGTTTGAGACTACACCAGTGTATACCTAGAGAAAGGAATCTTTGAGATTGCTACCTCATTTTCTTTTTTCATTCTAAAAGCCAATCTGACCCCTAGCCAACTTATCAGTTTTCTTTACCCTGTGTGTTTTATAACATATTTTACTTTAGTTTTTCAAAATTCCTCATTGACCATATGTTGAAACCTGATCACACCCATCAAGGGCTTATCCATTGCCCTTTTTGTGAAATTTAAAAAAAAAAGAATCTTCAGAGACTGTTACATTCCATGTCTCACTAGGAGAAAATTGATATTAAAAAAATTTATTATACTAGTGCTATATACTAAAGGGCAATAGTTGTCTGGAGGAAAAGCCCTTATGCAATTTTTAGACTCGTGAGCTAAACTCACCCTTTTTTTAAATGTAACACCACTTTTACTTGAAGGAAGTTCTGACAGACAAACTTGGTTACTCAGACTTGAGTATTTGGCAGACATTTTCTAGAAAATGAACAAAGTGATCCTGTCACTTCAAGAAAAAGCAACTCTGACAGTTTTTGTTGCCAGTGATAAAATACAAGCTTTCAAGTGAAGAATTAGAATTTTGGAAAACTTGTATCCACTACTATGAGCTTGATAGCTCATACTTAAAGACTTTGATCATGAGATTGGTGGTATTAATGAATGTGATTTTGTTTTGTTTATATTGTATAGTGAAATGTGGCATCCTTTTGAAGAACAGCATAATTTATTGATCAATAATTTTCCAAATGAGCAATGAATGTTATTACAAATTTATGCCTTTAAAAGATTCATTTAAAGTGTAGGCTAGAATGAATTTTAATGTAATAGATTATGAAAAACTCATTGATAAGACTTCAACTTCCACATTGGAACTGACTTTTAATAATCTCCCACTTGTTGAATTTTGGTGTAATATCAAAGAAAGCTATCCACAGTTGTCTTAAAAAACACCCATTTCTTTTCTGTCTACATATCTCTGTGAAGCTGGATTTTCTTTTTATACTTAAGACAAAACAACATATTGCAACACATTGAATGCAGAAGCAGATACTATTCCAGTTCTCATTGGAATATGGAATATGTATATGGTCATGATAACTCAAAGTCCAGTAGACTTGAGGAGCACTCTTATTGTGAACAGAACTCAGCAGGTTCCACATTGAAATAAGTAGTTCTAAATGAAACAAGGCTGTCAAATGAAGGCCTATTTACCGAAGTCAGAGCTGGATACATGTTTTTCTGGAGTGACTGCTGTGATGAGGAATGTCCTGAAGTTGATATAGGTTCTGCAGTCAGATCTAGTGTGGTCCACAAGCTTGTGTGCCTCTCAGAGGGAGTGAATGACTGGCTCATGACAATATGATGGCCACTTTCAAGAAAGTGCCACTTAAACATTATCAGTGCATAAGCTTCCACCATGATGAACTCTGATGAAGTCAAAGAAAAATTTTATGAAAACCGGGAGACCCTTATCATCAGTGTGCCAAAAGAGGGCAATCTTGTAATTCTAGACTGGAATAAACACAGACTGTCTGACACAGAGGATGTCCTTGGGAGGAACAGAGTCCAAAATAGCAGCATTGGATCAGGTACAACTGAAGGCTTGTGTGACTCATGATCTTTTTATCATCAACACTATTTTCTATTTACCTAAACAAGGTGAAGTTTTGTAGATGAACTCACAGCAAACATTGGCATTTAATAAACTATGTCATTGTAAGGAGAGGAGACAGACAGGATGTGAGAATGATGAAGGCACTTTGTGCTCCTGAATGCTGGACTGATCATTAACTTATCCACTCCAGGCTAATCATTTGCATTCAACAGAAGCAGGGACTCCAAGGCAAAATGGTTATCAGAAGACTTAACAGCAGGGAGTTAACAGTTTATTGCTGACTTGGAGAAAAAAAGCTGCATTATTACTCACTTAGCAGTAGTGGAGCAAAAAAGGAGCAGGTAGTTTTCAGAGATTTCATGTATGGCACTACATTTGTTTATATGGTCCAGTATCCTCAAAAACATAAGAATTAGTTTGACAAAAATGAGGGGAAATTCAGAGTTTGCTAAATGAAAAATTAGAACTTCAGGGGTTACCAGCAGGACAATTTATCAGTAAAGTGCAAGCAAAACTTAGAGACAATCAGGATTCTTGATCCAGTGGCAAAGCATCTGAGATTCAGTTTTAAGCCAATAACAGAAATATAAAATACTTCTAAGATGTCCTGAAGAACTGTGAGTCACAGACCTCTGGTGCTTCTCAATTACTCAGCACTTATGGAACCACATTGATCAATAATAAGGACATAATCCTGAAGAGATGAGCTGAGTGCTTTTGCAGTATTCTCAACAGACCATCAACCAGTACTGAAGCCATTGACTATTTACCTCAAGTTGAAGTCAGCCCTTCTCTGGTTGAAGTTCCAACAGAAAAAGAGGCATTGAATGCTATTAGGCTCCTATCATATAGCAAAGTGCCGGGTGATGACTCCATCCCAATTCAGATCTACAAGTTAAGGAGGTCTACTGTACAGATTTCAGAGGTCTATCTAGAAGCTGAACTAGAAGACTATTTTATAGAGATGATGACGATGATGATGATGATGATTGTCCTTTATTTTCTTTTGTTTTCTTTTTTTTTTTAAGCAAGGCAAATGGGGTTAAGTGGCTTGCCCAAGGCCACACGACTAGGTAATTATTAAGTGTCTGAGACTGGATTTGAACCCAGGTACTCCTGACTCCAGGGCCAGTGCTTTATCCACTATGCCACCTAGCCACGCTGTCCTTTGTTTTCAAAGAAGATCATAACATCAGGGAGATTCATGACAAGGACATGAATTAGATTTGAGTGAGAGGGATGCTATGACATGTCACCATGTCACCTTCTCTTCCAGAGCAATCTGGATCCAGTGATCAGACTTGAATTGGGACAAATGAAGATGCCCTGGAAAACTGGCAATCAGAATTAAGTGATTTGCCCAAGGTCACAGAGCTAGTGTCAGTTGTCTTGAGACTACATTCGAACTCTCCTCCTGACTCCAAGGCCAGTGCTCTATCTACTGTGCCACCTAGCTTCCATTTTATGGAGAACTCACACAAGGTAAACATTCACACAGAGGTCAGAGGTCAGAAGAAATAGTACATATTCACTTTCAAAATTTCTGTGAAGAATTTTAGTATTGATTGTGAGACATGGTAGATACTAGCATAGGACTGCCCCTCATGGTGTGCCTGCATCAAAGAAACTGCTGTGCTCCATAAGCAAAGCAGAATTGCAGTAGCTCAAAAGAAACATGAGATATACAAATCTACATTTTGATTCCAAATGTTCAAATAGATTACTTGTGCCCAACATGTGGTAGAGCCTTCCAACCTCATGTTAGCCACAGTTGGACATGCTGTGCTTTTATCCTAACATTGTGATGTCATTGATCTTTGAGAACAACATCGTATTAGACTGTATTTTCTTCTTATACATAAATCAGAACAATGTATGCACTAGATTGAATGCAGCTTAAACCAAAACAATGTATTTCATAGATTAAATACAGAGGCAAATATGAGAATTCAATTACCTTTTATTAAACCAGACATTAAAGAGATTTGCAAAAATGTAAAACACTACCAAACTTCTTGCTATCTTTTATTGTTTTGGAAAAGTTATTTTTCATAAAATATGTTATTTGTATGACCATTTAATGGGCTTCTTGTTATTTTTAATGAGTACTTATTTAAAAATTTTATTTTCTGGAACAGCCTTTTTTTTTTTGAAGAAAGATTTTACTTATTTTGAGTGTTACAATTTTCCCCCATTCTTGCTTCTGTTCCCCCCACCCCGCCACAGAAGGCATTCTGTTAGTCTTTACATTGTTTCCATGGTATACATTGATCTAAGTTGAATATGATGAGAGAGAAATCATATCCTTAAGGAAGAAAAATGAAGTATTAAGAAATAGCAAAATACATTATAAGATACATTATAAGATAACTTTTCCTCCCCCTAAATTGGTCTTTGTTCAAACTCCATAATTCTTTCTCTGGATATAGATGCTATTCTCTGTCACAGATAGCCCCAAATTGTGCCTGATTGTTGCACTGATGGTTGATCATCACCCCCATGTTGCTGTTAGGGTGTACAATGTTTTTCTGGTTCTATATTGCTCAGCATCAGTTCATGCAAATCCTTCCATGCTTCCTTGAATTCCCATCCCTCCTAGTAAAACAGCAAATCTTTTTTTTAATTAAAGATTTTATTTGAGTTTTACAATTTTCCCCCCAATCTTTCTTCCCTCCCCCCCGAAAGCAATCTGTCAGTCTTTACTTTGTTTTCATGTTGTACATTGATCAAAATTGAGTGTGATGAGAGAGAAATCATATCCTTAAGGAAGAAACAAAAAGTATAAGAGATAAGATCAGACAATAAGATATCTGTTTTTTTCCTCAATTAAAGGGAATAGTTCTTGAACTTTATTCAAACTCCACAGTTCTTTATCAGGATACAGATGGTATTCTCCATTGCAGACAGCCGAAAATTGTCCCTGATTGTTGCACTGATGGAATGATCAAGTCCATCAAGGTTGAACATCACCCCCATGTAGCTGTTAGGGTGTACAGTTCTGCTCATCTCACTCAGCATCAGTTAATGCATATCCCTCCAGGCTTCCCTGAATTCCCATCTCTCCTGGTTTCTAATAGAACAAGTGTTCCATGACATACATATACCACAGTTTGCTAAGCCATTCCCCAATTGAAGGACATTTACTTGATTTCTAATTCTTTGCCACCACAAACAAGGCTGCTGTGAATATTTTTGTACAAGTGATATTTTTACCCTTTTTCATCATCTCTTCAGGTTATAGACTCAGTAGTGGTATTGCTGGATGAAAGGGTATGCTCATTTTTGTTGCCCTTTGGGTATAGTTCCAAATTTATCTCCAGAAATGTTGGATGAGTTCACAGCTCCACCAAACAGTGTAATAATGTCCCAGATTTCCCACAGCCCTTCCAACAATGATCATTATCCTTTCTGGTCATATTGGCTAGTTTGAGAGGTATGAGGTGGTACCTCAGAGAAGCTTTAATTTGCATTTCTCTAATAATTAATGATTTAGAGCAATTTGTCATATGACTGGATTGCTTTGATCTCCTCATCTGTAAATTGCCTTTGCGTATCCTTTGACCATTTGTCAACTGGTGAATGGCTTTTTTTTAAAATATGACTCAGATTTCTGTATATTTTAGAAATGAGTCCTTTGTCAGAATCATTAGTTGTAAAGATTGTTTCCCAATTTACTACATTTCTTTTGATCTTGGTTACAGTGGTTTCATCTGTGCCAAAGTTTTTTAATTTAATGTAATCGAAATCATCTAGTTTGTTTTTAAATTTCCTTAGTCATAAACTGCTTCCCTTTCCATAGATCTGACAGGTAAACTAGTACTTGATCTTCTAATTTGCTTGTAGTATTGTAAAACAGGAAATCTTAATGAACAAATCTTCAAATAAACAAAAACTCTTGAGGACCCTCAGTAATTTTGTTTGATTGTTTTGCCAGGCACTGGTTAAGTGATTTATCTACTGTTACACAGCTAAATAAATATTAAGGGTCTGAGGCTGAACTCAGGTCCTCCTGATCTAGGATCCCTATTCTGTCCACTCTACCATGTAGCTGCCCGCTACCCTCAGTAGTTTTTAAGAATATAAGACTAAAACTTTCAATACCATTGACCCACTGAAAATGTCACAAATATTCAGTATCTTCTGGAAATGGGAATATTTGTGCTGACTCAGAGGAAAAAGGATGATAATTCATTGGAAGGAATTTTAAAAAATATTTTTTCTTTACTTGTCATTCAGATAAGTGAATGGCTCTCTTAAGAAATACTTAGCCACTTATTACAATTGACCCAGAAAAGTCCTTTCAGAAAATTTGACCAGACATAAGTTTGTCTCAGAAATGCTAAGGGATTCTTGAGGTTGGCATAAGTGTAGAAAATCAATTATTATTATAAAACTATTATAATGTAATATAAAAAAAGCTATTATAAAACATTACAGGGAAAATTGGGAAGAGAGAAACATATATCAATTAGCTTGAAGCATTCCTTTCCTAATACTTTTTTTTTTTTTTTTTTTTGGTAAAGCAATGGGGTTAAAAGGCTTGCCCAAGGCCACACAGCTAGGTAATTATTAAGTGTCTGAGGCCAGAATTGAACTCAAGTACTCCTGACTCCAAGGCTGGTACTCTGTCCACTGCACTACCTAGCCATCCACTTTGTCTTAATGCAGACATCCAACACTTGCTTTAAAACTATAATACTTGTGGAGCTTAATTTGCATTTAAATCAGAACATCTTAAAGAACTCACTCAAAAAGTGGTTACAAGAATGTAATGTACAAAATGGCAACTGCTCTACCTCTGAAAAAATCAGTACTTTTTAAATATACTTTTACAGTATTGTGAACCTCAGACCTAGGCAACCATTTTTTTCTATTTTGTTTAGTGTACATTACACCATAAGTACATATATTTGCTGCACAATACAAATAAAATTGATTAAATTTGGTGTAGGAACTGGTTAAAAAAAAGGTTTTTAGCCTTCTTGTTTTCTTTCTTTCTCCCCTCCTTCAGGTACATGTTCCATCATCATTAGGCAAAATGAGTGTCTTTTTTTTTTAATATAGAAAGGCTATTAGGGGAAAAATGTGGAAATATCTAAACCTATAGTTATAAAATAAGTTTTATCTAGAATAACACAATTGGTTTTATTTTCATTTTTTATAGGATTTACATTTATAATCAAGTTTTATTTTTCTGGCATGAGTTGGACTAGGAATGTTTCAGTCCTAATTTATCTGATTCTGAATATGCTGAATAATGATTTATATTTATATTTATTTTATTTTTTGTACAAATGATGTTTTTTATGCATTATTAAAATATTCTTGTTTAAGAGTAAACATAATACCCCTCCCCCCAAAAATATAGACTCTCATGAGCAATAAAGTAAAGGAAAGAGGAAAAAATTAAAATCAAAATAAAAAAATAGTAATAGGGGCAGCTAAGTGGCACATTGGAAGGAGCGCCGGCCCTGGGGTCAGTAACACCAGAGCCCAAATCTGGCCCTGGATACCTGACAATCACCCAGCTGTGCGACCCTGGGCAAGCCACCCTAACCCCACTGCCCTGCAAAACCCCCCCAAAACCAAACCAAAATAAAAGAAAATGGTAATAATAATAATAATAATAATAATAATAATAATAATAATAATAATAATGTCATCCAGGTGGCACAGTGGACAGAACACCAGCCCCAGAGTCAGGAGCACCTAGGTCCAAATCCAATCTCAGACACCCAACAATCACCCAGCTGTGTGACCCTGGGCAAGCTACCCAACCCCATCTGCCCCGCAAACCCTCCCCCCAAAATAATAAAAATAGTAATATTGATAAAAAATGTGCTTCAGTCTGTGTTCCAACACCACCAGCTCTGTCGCAGGTGGCTCACATTCTTTAGGATAAGTCCATCGCAAAAGCTACTTCCATATTTTTCCACTGTTGCCATTGCTGATCACAACTCCTACCATTCATACCTCCCCATTACTATACGCTATATATTCTCTCTCCTTTCACTCTGTCCCTCTTCTTAAATGTGCTGTAGGGTAGCTGAGTGGCACAGCAGACTAATCACTGGCCCTGGGCCAAGAGGCCCTGAGCCTACATACCACCCCTAAGGCCCAGCAACCACCCAGCCCTCTGGTACCAGACAGACCATCCAATCCCAGCCCCTTGCAAGAAGTAAAAAAGAAAATGTGTTATATCTGACCACTTTCCCCCACGGGCCACCCCCTCCTCCATCACTCATATCCCCCCCATCCCCTTGTCCCCCTTCTCTCCTATTGAATATATTATGCTTTTTCCTCTCTGAGCCACTTCTGATGAGAGTGAAGGTTCCCTCCTTCCCCCTCGCCTTCCTCCTTCTATGTCATTGCAATAGCTCATTATAATAAAACTTATATGAAATATCTTAGTCTATTCTACCTCACCTTTTTCTTACTCCTATTACATTTCCCTTTTAGCCATTGACTCCATTTTTATAATATATTATATCTTCAAACTCAGCTCTCTCTTGTGCTTCATAGGATTTACATTTAAAAGAATTGTTTGAATAATTGATTCTATCTCCTCTCCTCTTCTCATTCTCCTTTAAAAAAAAATTAAAGACCAGAGGGTGATATTTCAGCACTCATTTCCACTTTGCTGTTAAAAGGGATGAATCAAATTCTCCCACCTCCACGTAAACCTACAGGAAACCTTCTGCAAACATTTATTAAGCTCCTACTGTAAGCACTATAGCTAAATATTCAGAAGATAAATCCTTTTTATTATAAATCATTAGTTGAAATATGTCAGATTAGTATTAAAAACAAAGCTCAAATCAATTAGGCAACTGGTTAGGGCAGAGAATATCTTAGTTTTTCTTATTCATTGTTCATTGGCCAATTAGCAAATATGTTTGTTATATACTGAAGCAGGTGTGGAGCAGAGACACTTATAAAGACATACAGCAGAATACCACTAATATCTCTTCAGAACAAACAATAACCATACGTTCCAGATGAGCATAAGATACAGAAATTAACATCTCTTGCCTGAAGTAGTCTGTCGTCTGATTAGTTCACAATTTAAAAGCAATGAGTGACATATATTCTCAGATTTTTTGTCTTATTGACAGTTTTTAATAAAAAACTTCCCTTTCTATATTTGTCTTCCTTACTCTGGCCCCACCCACCATAGAATCATTTTCACACTTCCATGGTAAATACTCTATAATTGACTACGGGGGGGGGGGGGGGGGATCAAGAAAAGTTTGGTGTTAGTTGCTTCTTTTTTTTTTTTTAATTTAAGGCAATAGGGTTAAGTGGATTGCTCAGGGTCACACAGCTAGGTACTTATTAAGTGTCTGAGTCGGGATTTGAACTCAGATACGCCTGATTCCAGGGCCAGTACTCTATGCATTGTTCCACCTAGCTGCCTCTGTGTTAGTTGCTTCTTGAGAATTTGCTGTGTGAGTCAATGTCTTCAGAAATGATTCCTAGAAATAATCCAATCTTAGAACTTTTTAGATAGTTTATTAGTAGTATCGGGGATTTTTTAAACAAAAAGGAGGAGAATAATACATAATTTATGAGCTTCTTACCTCTCTTGGCCAGTGAACTGTCCCACAGATTTACACACACACACACACACACACACACACACACACACACACGTGTGTGTGTGTTCTGTAGCACAAATATTTTTGGTAGAGCTCTGAAATAATTTTACATGATTTCTTCAGTTTTGCTATTGATTATATTATTCCTTTAGACACTAACAAAATTTTAATTGAAAGCTTTTCTTCTTTTGGAATTTTAAAGTTTCCTTTATATTTAAATGTCTGATTGAATGTGTTGAATGCAGTTTTTATTGTTTGCCTCATGGCTTAACATAAATATACAAGTCCTATACTAATTTTGAGGTGAAGGGGCCTGATTAAGAGAACTGGAATCAGAGCCCTGGAGACTGAGAAGTCGTTAAGAAATGCTGACAGTCTAACTAAGCATTTCCTCATCTTTTCTATCTATAGTACACTAGGAAACAGACCGGGCCTTTGGTGGTCGTGTTTACTTTAGTCTCTTATGTGTAGAACAAGTAAAGAATTACGTTTTTAAAATGTGGGCAGCTTTGTTGAATCATCTAATTCAACAAAGTAAAGAACATGTCTATTACTACTTTTTTTTTTAGGTTTTTGCAAGGCAAACAGGGTTAAGTGGCTTGCCCAAGGCCACACAGCTAGGTAATTATTAAGTGTCTGAGACCGGATTTGACCCAGGTACTCCTGACTCCAGGGCTGGTGCTTTATCCACTACGCCACCTAGCCGCCCCTTATAGCTCCCATTATGTATCTGCCATTGTGTTAAACACTTTACAATGATCTTCTCATTTGATCCTCACAACAATCCTGGGAGGTAGGTGCTATTATTCTAAATTGACAGATGAGTAAACTGAGATAGACAGATAAGATGACTTGTATATTCAAAGTTATGCTTGCACAGTGGCTTTTGCTCTCAGAAGTCTTGTCAGTGTCAGGGGAGACATCATTGCCCAGTCTGCAACTTTGTACCACCAGCTGTTTATATACCCAGTCATCCCCTATCTGTTTGTATCTATTAAACATCATGTAGCCCTCACATACTGCAATTGTGAAGATGCTGAGATACAATGGTTCATTCTCTTTTGCTGACCTGGATTTAACTGATTTGTCTTTATCTTTTTATGAAAGTATCAATAAAAGCTGCCTCCATTTTGCATCCCTTGCTGATCTCCCATAATCAGCCTTTTAATAGATTTTTAACAAACTCCTAATTCTCTCTGTCCTGAGTTTTGCCTCATTAATCAAGATGAAAGCTGGAAAAAAGAATTTTCCTTTTAATATTGTCTGAGGTCAAATTTGAACTCAGGTCTTCTTGACTTCAGATCTGGTACTTTATCCCCTGCACCACCTAGCTGCTATGTGTCGTGTGCTGGGCTAGCTAATGTTAACAATGTTCACTTGGATTTATATAGTAATTTACAAAAGAAGGGTGTGCCAGTATACTATATCATAATTTGCCCAGTACATTTCTCCCTTTCCTGTACTTAACCCTACATCAAGTCTCCCTTCAAAAATAACCCCAAGTCTTGACTAATTCTAGTATCTTTTTTCAATTAAAATACCATCAGATTTCACTGTATCTAAGGGAATTTGTAGTCAGATAACCCTAAATATCCTAGAAGATGCTGGGACCTTAGGCTAGCTCTTTTTTTTGAGTATGAGAAAATTAAAGTGAAGTGACTACTCCCAACAGTAAGACAGAAAATAAATGGTAGAGAGAGGCTTTGAATCTTAGTTCAGTTCCAAACCTAGTTGACTTAAGCACTACCTCTTACTTAATACTGCATCAGGCCTATTGACAGATGAAATTGAAGAAAATGATAAACCATCTCAAGTATTCATTCAGGTAGAGAAATGTGAGGTAGCCCAGGTACCTAGATTTGACTTTTCATTCTAAGTTGTTGTATAAAAGGAAAATGGGAAGCTCGGGGTTTCGTAGTGCAACTTTAGTTTTTTTAATTTTAATTTATGAATTCCTTAATATCCCTTAATTTTAATTCTTTTCCTCTGTTGATTAGCTCTAATTTTCTTATTATATCATATTTGTACATGGTTGATTGCATGTTGTTGTTTTCCTAATACTTCATAAACTTTGAGAGCAGGATTTGTCTTTTGCCTTTCTTTACAACTCCAGTGCATAGAATATGGTAGGTATTCAATAATGAATTACAGTATAATTTAAAACTAGAAAAGTTTTAAATATGGGCTTAGAAACACTGTTTTCCAAGGACCAGCTTATGTAAGAATAGATAGACTTTCAGTGAAAAGCTGACCACTGCTCATTGAATTTTGGGGTCATCACAACTTATGAAACCATTGTGAAATCTAAGTAAAGTAGGCAAGATTTTGGATCTTTTATCAGTGAAGGGAATAGCTATGTAGATGATCTCCCACACTTTTTGAAGTATTAAAAGAAATGATACCTAAATGCACTTTTTTTTTTTGAAATGGTGCTTTGGGGCCATTTAAGGAGTATATCTTTTCCTTTGTAGTACGATTTTGTTTTCACAGAATACAGAAGAGTGGTTACTCATAGCTTTTTGTGTATGTGCCCACTCTTTTTTTCATTTCTTCTGCCTTTGCACATTTATTTGAGGAAGTGATATATAGGGAAGTCCTGACCAAGAAGCAGGGCTAACCACTTTGCTTAGTTAAGGACAATTATTACAAAGTGCATATAACCTTACTTAATATAGCTAATTGTATTTCATAATACAATTTGGACAAAGGTATATGATGTGTTGATGTTGAAATAACAACCTTGTTCAGTCTTACCAATGAAAGCCTTTATTTTCGAAAAAATTTTCAAAAACTACAGTTGCCGTCTAACTCAAAACAGTTTATTATAATTGTTAAATGTTTACAGTGATTTTTTTTAGAGTTATTTTTATTTTCTACCCACACTTAAATTTAAAGGTGTTAGCACTTAAGAATTGGTTCAGTAGTGTATTCATTCTAATTTAAAATATCACATTATTAATCACTGTAATTTGCTTTTAGAATACATTTGGTATCCAAGGGGATGGGAAATGAGAGGTAGGGAGGGGTAAAGAGATGGAACAGTGAAAGAAGCAGTCTGTATTTTTGACTGATCCTCTATTTTTACTAGTGGTCCTATCTTCTAATAACATGATTTACAGGAATCCATTCAGTAAAAAAAGAATCCATATTTAGCACTACAAAGAGACATTTTCAACCCCCCTCTTTTTGTGAGGGGGAGATGGGAAGATTTCAAACCTTAATCTTTTCTCATCTGTCAGTAAAATAGGTCAGACTTAAAAATTGATTTCCAATTTAACATCCCTTTAGCAAATGGAATACCTGTTCCATACTTAAGGTGATGGTCTTAAAAAAGATAAAAGCAGACTTAGTCTCTACTCTTGTTGAAATTACAGTCTGTCCAGGAAGATAAAACACATAAATAATTAACATGAAAATTAGGGCAATGAAAATGTATTTATACCCTCTTTGAGAAATTTTAAGAGATAACTTTCTGGTGAGATCTGAATTGGGTCTTTAAGAAAGTGAAAGTTTCATCTGACAGATTTTGGAGTGCATGTCCCACCCCATCTGTTTAGTGAATTCTATTGGTTTTTGAAGTATAGTGTGAGGACCCTTAGAAGTCCCCAAGATTCTTTCAGAATCTGTAAGATCAAAACTATTTTTATAATAATTCTAAGATGTTTTAAGTTCTAATACAGTAAACATGTAGATTTAACTTACAAATAAAAAACTTTTGGATGGTCCTCAAAACCTTTTAAAAGTGGGAAATGGTTCTGAGACTAAAAAAAATTTAAGGATCTCTTTATTAGATGATTGCTAGAACTCTGTCTTCTTCCAGGATTCAATAATTGTTTGATTTATTTACGAAAGTAAGAATAGCCAAGCCTGCCTTATTACTGTGGTAATTTATTATATTCATATTTGGGTTCTAAAAAGTGATGATAACTATATAGGACTTCCATAAATTAAATATAATATTGTCATAAAAATAATAAAAATGTTTAACATTTTAAACTTTTTTTTTTTTTAGTAGTTGATTTTCTGTTTTTAAAACTTCACAAGTAGTGAGAGTTAAACTACTTGTTCACTTCCTGAGGAGCTTTAAGTGAGAGTAGTTCCGTTGTATCTATTTTTAAAGCTGATTACTCTGTGCAGTGGAGGCTGTGGTACATTTTAGTTATAAATGTCATCCGTCATCTTTCCATGTTTTCTCACTCAGAATACTTTGGAAGGCATCAGTGTTTGTGTATGAATTGTAATGAAATGAACATGCATTACACAGTTGTTGCTAAAATGGTAATCACAGTTTCAGCCTCTTTCATATTATCCTTTGCCTATGTCAGTGCCTGTCATAACACAAGGCAGCAAAAGTTATGTTGTATTTAGCTCTGGAAGCCCTTTAAGTCCATTGCAAATCTTGGTATTTACTTTTTAAAAATCAGCAAAATATCTTGATGAGCCACATATCATTGTCTTTAATGCTACACTTAGAAGAGACAGTGATAATCATTAAATGGGTTTTTGTTTCTTAACTGGAAATTTATAAAGTCCTTTTAAAAACATTGGCAGACAGTGGCTCTGTGGTTATGTGTGGGTTAAAGAGGCCAGTTTTGCAGGTGCCACCTAGTGTTCAGATATCATATTAATTAAAATCACCAAAGAATTCAGGATTTTTCAGATGTAGTAGAAATAGATTTTTCACTTCGTATAATTGTAGTTTTATATTTATTGATCATCCAGCTGATGCAATATACAATAAGAATTTTATTCTTTTAAGTTCTGTTTTCCCCTTGATCTTGTGAAGTTGTGCAAAATTACAAATAAGTACTTTTAAAAGCAATAATGCCTCTAGGGCACCAACTTGCATGTATCAGATTGGCTAGAATGATCTAAGGGGAATATGTTGGAGGAAATGTAGAAAAATTGGGACACCAATATATTGTTGGTTGTATTGTGTGAATTGATTCCAACTATTTTGGAGAGTAATTCAGAATTTTGCTCACTGTTATAAAACTTACCCAGGGGTGGCTAGGTGGCGCAGTGGATAAAGCACCCACCCTGGAGTCAGGAGTACCTGGGTTCAAATCCGGTCTCAGACACTTAAAAATTACCTAGCTGTGTGGCCTTGGGCAAGCCACTTAACCTCATTTGCCTTGTAAAATGAAATAAAAAAAAAAACTTACCCAGCAATACTACTACTCTGTTTTACAGGGTGATCAGCCAAAAAAGGGAAAAAAATATGTTTTGAAATGAACAGATGTCTTTATGATGGAGAAGAACTGGAAATTAAGGGTATGCTTATCAATTGGAGAATGGCTATGTTAGTCTTAGTATACTACTGTGTTGGAAATATGAAGTAAAATGCTGTCTACCTCCAGAGAAAGAATTGCCATAAGGAAGTTTGTATTATATGGTTCCATATATATGTATATATACACACATACATACATATATGTATATATAATGTAATAAAAAATTAAAATTGGGGGCGGCTAGGTGGCGTAGTAGATAAAGCACTGGCCTTGGAGTCAGGAGTACCTGGGTGCAGATCCGGTCTCAGACACTTAATAATTACCTAGCTGTGTGGCCTTGGGCAAGCCACTTAACCCCATTTGCCTTTCAAAAACCTAAAAACAAAAATTAAAAATTAAAATAAAAGCAATAATGTAAATAGAATTTGAGTTTGAAAGAAGCTATAAAGATTCAGCTGCTTTTTAAAAGAGGAAACAAAAGGCCTTAAGCTAGGTAATTTGCAGCAAAGAAGAACCCAATATATGTTCCTCTATTTGTACCATATTACCCTTCTTGTCATAATGCAAACAAGATCAATTTACTTGAAGGTACAAAATGGGGAAAGTGTTAGATGAGAAAAATATAGTTTTTAAGACAACTTTTGAAAAATAAATAGTATAGGTGTCAATTTTAGATCTTATTATTTATTATTATTATTATTATTCGGGTTTTTTTTTGTTTTTTTATAGGTTTTTGCAAGGCAAATGGGGTTAAGTGGCTTGCCCAAAGGCCACACAGCTAGGTAATTATTAAGTGTCTGAGACCGGATCTGCACCCAGGTACTCCTGACTCCAGGGCCGGTGCTCTATCCACTGGGCCACCTAGCTGCCCCCAGATTTTATTTTTTAAAAAACAATGTTAAAATTTGGTAGGGGATAGACTCATTGGTATGAAGAATATCTAATATGGAAACTTTTAATGTAGAATCCATTTTTTATATTTTATAGTGTTAGAGAATCATCTGGGGGCACTGAGACATATCTATAGACACATATCATAAGACAGTCTTATATCCACTTTAGTATATTGCCTCTCTTGTTAAGATGATCTCCAGATCAGCCAATCATGCATTTATTAAACATCTCCTATATGCCAAGGACAAGGTTGCTGGGGATACAAATATTACAGCATTTCAGTTCTCAAGGAGCTTACATTGTATGGAGGAAATAGCATGGGGACTTAAAAATTTTTAGCTCTTTAAGAAACAATATGGTACAGTGGAAAGCTAATTATATTTGGGATCAGAGGATTTGATTAAAATGCTGGCCTTGTTGCTCTTAGGATTGGTGTGGTCCTGTGAGAGTAAATTAATCTTTCTGGCCTTCCATTTCCTTATCTTTTATAAAATAAAAAAGATGAGGGGTGGCTAGGTGGCACAGTGGATAGAGCACCGGCCCTGGAGTCAGGACTACCTGGGTTCAGATCCGGTCTCAGACACTTAATAATTACCTAGCTGTGTGGCCTTGGGCAAGCCACTTAACCCCATTTGCCTTGCAAAAACATTTAAAAAAAAAGAAAAGAAAAGAGATGAAATAGATTTCTAAGGTTCTTTTTAACTCTTAATTCTGTGATCCAGTAAATGGTAAAATGAAAACTCAATAGAGTATCTACCTTTAGAAGTGCATTGATTTCTCATGAAATAAAACTTTTTTTTTTTCCTTGGAAGAGCACTATGGTTTTGAAATTCATCAATTTTGCGTTGAATTATTGAACATAGGATCATAATACTGTACTAGAAGGATTTTCAAATGTCATCTAGCTTAATCCCCTCATTTTATAGATGAGGAAACTCAGACCCAGGTAGGGTAAGTGACTTGCCCAAGGTCATACAAATTGTAAACTTGGAGAAACTAGGTCCTCTGACTTGAAAGCATCTTTCTCCTCTATATATATTATCATGTCTCCTCCAAAACAGTTTCTGGAGTCGAGTTAAGGATACCTGGAGTTGAGAAATAGAATGTCTTATGTGAGGAACAACATGGAAGCTAGTAATATTGGATCCATAGCGAATGGAGGTAAGGAACATAATAACATAAGAAGATTAGGAAGGTGAGAGCAGGTTATGAATGGTTTGGCCAGAGGATTTTCTAATTTGATCTGGAGGTAATAGAGAGCCACAACAGTTTATTGAGCAGAAGATTGACATGGCTATATTTGGAAGGTCACATTGACAGCTAAGTGGAAGAAGGGTTGCAATGGGGAGGGCCTTGTAGAAAGGACACCCACCAACAGGTCATTGCCTGCTTCAGAGAGGAGGTGAGAAGGGCTTGCACCAGGATAGTGACAATATCAGAGGAGAAAAAGGGGCACATCTGAAAGATATTCTAAAGGTAGAACTGACAGGATTTGGCTATGGATGCTGAGAAAGTGAGGAGTAAAGGATGACACTTAGGATTGTGAGCTTGGGTGACTGGGATAAGATATGTACTTTTAACCTTAATAGGGAAGTTAGGGAGTGAGTGGGCTTTGGGGGGAATGAATGAGTTTGGTTTTGTTATTGCTATTTTTTTAAGATTTTGCAAGGCAGTGAGGTTAAGTGGCTTGCCCAAGGCCTCACAGCTAGGTCATTATTAAGTGTCTGAGGCTGAAATTGAACTCAGGTCTTCCTGACTCCAGGGCCTAGTACTCTATCCACTGTGCCACCCAGCCGCCCTATGAATTCAATTTTGAACATGTTGGTTTTAAGATGTGTATGAGACTTACAGTTTGAGATGTTCAATAGCAAATTGAAAGTACAAGACTTAGAGGTTCAGAAAAGAGGTTAAGGCTGAATTAATAGATCTGAGAATCATCTGCATAGAGATGATAGTTGCTGATAAGATCACCTAGGGAAATGGAAGAAAAGGGTAAGAAGAGAAGAAGGCCAAGGACTGAGACTTGTAGGACACTGATAACCCATATTATGAAATGTGACCTGGTTGAAGATCCAACAAAAGAGATAGAAGGAACAATCAGTCAGGTAGGACAATTGAGAGATAATAATATTATGAAAACCCAAAGAGTCAAAGGCTGCAGAGAGGTCAAGAAGGGCAAGGATTGAGAAAAGGCAATTTTTAGATTTGACAATTAAGAGATCATTGAGAATTTTGGAGAGAGCAGTTTCAGTTGAGTGATAGGGTTCAAAGCCAGGCTACAAAGAATTAAAAAGAAAGTAAGGAAGGGAAGTGAAAGCATTTCTTCTTATTTTTTTTTTTAAGTTTTTGCTAGGCAATGGGGTTAAGTGGCCTGCCCAAGGCCACACAGCTAGGTAATTATTAAGTGTCTGAGGTAGGATTTGAACTCGGGCACTCCTGGCTCCAGGGCTGGTGCTCTAACCACTGCGCAACCTAGCCACCCCTGAAAGCATTTATTCTAAGTAGCCAGGTGGCCTTCTAAAGTTTAACCACCAAAGGGAGCAGGAGGGATAATGTTATCAGGCACAGTTGGATCAATCTTAAGTGAGGTTTTTTCCAGGATGGAGAGACTTGGGCCTCTGGGTAAATAAAGGCAGTAAGTTAGTGGGACTGATAGAAAAGTCTGAAAAGACAGAATGGAATGTTAGCTCTTATTCATTTAGTGGAATTTGCTTTGGAATTGATGCAGAAGACTTCTGAGAGATGTGAGATTAAAGAGGGGGAGAGGAAATTTCCTGTGAATAAAGGAGAGCTTTAAAGATGACATTTTGTTTTAGTGAATGATAGACCTTTCTTAAAAAAAATTAATATGCCTTTATTTTTTGTCCCTCTCACTTCCTCCAATCCTACTAGAAAAAGAAAAAGAAAATCTTTGTAGGAATACATATAGTCTAGCAAGATAGTTTTCTTTTCTGGCCTTGTCCAAAAGTGTTTGTCTCAATTTTAATTCAACTTTGGTAGAAGGTGGATAGTAACATGCTTTTTAAAATAATGAGACATTGTATTTTCTACATCTCATGCTGATGATTATATGATGTCATCTATTTTGCAGTGTGACTTGTGAAAATTCTCCTATTTGTAATGTTCTCATCAAGGATGACAGTGCAGGTATATCTTCTCTTAAAATTTGTATAGATGGGAAAACAGACATAGGTAGTTACTGATGTCTTGGACAGTTTTTTTATTTTGGAGGAGAGTGTCATAATAAGAGCTAAAAATTTTTTTCTCCTTTATATTGAGAATAAATCTTAACAGCCTCAGAAACTGTGTTGTCTCCAGCATGAACTTCTTCTATTTATACTCCGAAGAGTCTAGTTGCTTCTATATTTGTTTTCTTTTAGGCTATTTCCACTTTCTCAATAAACACATCTGAGACAGTTATGTTAGAGTCCATATGTGGTTACTTCAGTTTTCTTGGTGATGAAGTTTATTTTTAAAAAAATCTTTGCCTTATTTTCTCTCTTCCATCTGTTGGTTGTCTCCCATCCAAGTTTATCCTTGGGTTCCTTTGGTATGACTTAGTTTGGTTGGGTCCTTTATCAAGCTTCTGCTAGTTTGACCTGATGTTGCTCAGATACTTCCCACTAACTTTTTCCTCAAGATTTTCCATTAGAATTTGATATTCTAAGCTAATATTGCCCCAGGCTGATATATTTTCATTTGGAAAGTAGATCATATAATTGCAAACTAAGACTTTAGCCTCTTTTGGACTTGTCATTATGTCAGTTCTTGCACTTTTTATAAGGATATTATTCTTTATTCTATCCATTTCACTTTCTTCAGCCACAATAACTTGTTTTTGACAGGTGATAATTTTAATTCATGCCATATTTTTCCTCATTTTTGTTTTTCTATTTTTTTTTATTTTTGGTTTTTCCTCCTACAAACTAGGGAAATTGTGTCATTACTATATGCCACTGCTTAGAGATGGCCATTTCCCCTGCTGACTGCAAAGGCAAGTAATCTAGCTGAAGTTTATATAGTTGTAATAGTGAAGGGAAATCCTCAGGACTCATTCCCTACAAGATTTGTTTCCCTACAAGATTTGTTCTTATAGCATCATTCCATGGCACTCCATTTCAGCTGGGAAGGATTGTCTATGGGGTTAATTGATTATATCATGAGAAGAAGGTGGCACATAGGATGGGCAAAGTTGGTGAGATCAAGAGGACATGCAGAAAAAGCAAAGTTTGAGGTATTTGCAACAGTATAAAAAAACTTTTTTAGAAATTGTTAAAGTAATTTTTACTTTAGATAGGAGAATTTTCCCCTAGTTTTTGGAGCAAATATTTGCTCTGCTGATAATACTTTTGAACATTTTGGAAATGCTCACATCGCTTGGTCACTTGTGTTAAAAAAAAATCTGATACTTATAAAATTTTACTGAAGATTCTGGTGTTTTTAATTTTGTTTGCTTTATGTATGGGAGCCCATTCCTTAGCCTTTTAAATATTTAATTTCCTTCTTAGTAGAAAAGAAGATAAATATTTAAATGATAGCAGTAACAATAAGTAAATGAAGTGATATTGGATTTAAGAACTGATTCATGATGCCTTCTTCATCTTTTCTGTTGAACTATTTCATATAGTAAGCAACTTTTTCCACAACAGAATGGACATGGAGCATTTTTGAGGGTCTCTGAGAAGTCTATTAATATTGTCTTGGCAGCTTTTTGTAATGGGATTAGAGAGAGAGAGTTTAAAGGATTTAAAAGAAAAGGGGAGGAGAGGAAAGAGAATGCATATTTATTAAGTGCACCTACTGAGTTCCAGGCAGTGTGCAGAGGGCTTTACAAATATAATCTCATTTGATCCTTACAATAACCCTGGTAGGAAGATGATGTTTTTATCTCCTTTTTACAGTTGAGGAAACTGAGGCAGACAGGTTGAGTGACTTGTCCAGGATCATACTGCTAGTAAATGCAAGACTAGATTTGAACTCTGTTTTTCCTTACTCTGGATCCAGTACTGTATCCTAGCTGCCTGAGAAGCTAAGGCCATTCACTGCTATTGTAGAAAATAACATTTTAAAGTGTTATTGTAGTATGGTGTGTTTAGTAACTTGAAATTACTTTATCCGAATTTGAGAAAATCAATTCTTGTCTTTCTCATTTTCTTTATTTTCAAAGAGATGATTAGACTGGTTGATCCTTAAGGTTTCCTTTGGTTCTAGACTCTCCCTCTGTCCCTATAGCTCTTCAACCATTGCCCATCCTTTGGTTCTAAAGCCACATCAAAAGAGTTTAAAAATGTTCTGGTGCTATTTATGTACATAGTTCTTGTTCATTCTTCATTCTGGCCATGTTCCTGTGCATACATTAAAATTGACTGCCACATTAAAGTTCCCTTTAAACTGTCCTATGACATTCCAGACAGAGGAAAGCATTTGTCTTTAGCCACTTATTTCTCCTTATTAAAATAAATATTTCTTGAGGTTAGGGACCACTTCTCTTTTGTGTTTGTATGCCTCATGAGAAGCACCTACAGTACAAGATATATAAATATAAAGGTTTAAGAAATGGTTTTTCATTAATTCTTTTTTTTTAAAGGTTTTTGCAAGGCAATGGGGTTAAGTGGCTTGCCCAAGGCCACACGGCTAGGTAATTATTAAGTGTCTGAGGTCGGATCTGAACTCAGGTACTCCTGACTCCAGGGCCAGTGCTCTATCCACTGCACCACTTAGCTACCCCATTAATTCTTTTTAAAGTAATTTTATTTTATTTAGTTACCAAGCATTAGTTTTCTCTCCTTCCTTCCCACTCCTATTTAGGGAGGAAAAACATTTAAAAACATGCATAATCAAGTGAAAATACATTCCTACATTAAAAACTGTATAGCCACCATAACAGCAACATGGGATTGATGATCAACCTTAATGGACTTGCTCAGTTCATCAGTGCAATAATCAGGGACAATTTTAGGGTATCTATGATAGAGAATACCATCTGTATCCAAAGAAAGAATTGTGTAAACAAAGACTATCACCTTTAATTTAAAAAAAGTTGTCTTCTGTATTATGTAAGTTTGCTATCTTTTATATTTTATTTTTTCCTTAGGGATATGATTTTTCTCTCAACATATTCAATTTTGAGGAATTTGGGATTCAAAAAACATCAATGGGGCAGCTGGGTGGCGCAGTGGATAGAGCACCGGCCCTGGAGTCAGGAGTACCTGAGTTCAGATCCGGCCTCAGACACTTAATAATGACCTAGCCTTGTGGCCTTGGGCAAGTCATTTAACCCCATTTGTCTTGCAAAAAAAACAAAAAAGAAAAAGGAAAAAAAATCAACAACAGCTATACAGCCTGTTCTGCTCTTGAATCCATTACCTCTCTGTTAAGAGGTAGGTAGCAGGGTTTATCATCAGTCCTGGAATATTCATTTGTTCTTGAATGATAGTTCTAAGAGCTAATGTTAAAAGAGAAATAAACATGGTTAACAAGTTAAATATTTTGTCGTGCTTTTTATTTTTGGTTATTCAAAAATTATTATTTAGAAATTTAGCAAACTAAAGAAAAATTATAATTTCATATTTGACATACCTTATATCATTTTGGAAGACTATTTTATCCAACAAATTGGAAATTAGAAAGGGAACAACTTACTGCAGGTCATAAAGGCTGTGGGTCAAATGGCTAGATTTTTGTGAACTGGTTCAAGAAGAGAATGCAAATGCTTCAATTGCCATATTTAAGAGAGAAAAGGCTAGATAGACATTAGAAAAAATATTTATATTCCTTGCATGATATACTATACTAAAATGGAGGTTGCAATAACCTATACTTTCCTGTTTTTAATAATAGAGGAGAAAAAACTCAATTCTGAAGTTTCTAAATATGTAGAATTTTGACTTGGAAGTAAAAGATGTTATAAATTAATGTATTAATAAGGATGGGGGTGTATTGGAGGAAGGGAATAGAAGCAGATATAGCTAGTAAACTGTTTTGCTTTCAAATATGAAAATACAAAAGTTAGTTTCATCCTCTTGTAATTATAGTGTTATCAAAATGTGTAAAATTAAAGAATATTAAGAAATATGCATGGGTTATGATTAATTTTCATGCTAGCATGTCAAAGGGTCTATATGTAAGACTTCTGTCCTATTCCAAAAATCATAACCTGATGACCTTGGATTCTTTTTTTTTTTTTTTTTTAGGAATTTGCAAGGCTATGGGGTTAAGTGGCTTGCCCAAGGCTACACAGCTAGGCAATTATTAAGTGTCTGAGGTCAGATTTAAACTCAGGTACTCCTGACTCCAGGGCCGGTGCTCTATCCTCTGCCCCCGCCTCCACCTTGGATTCTTAAAGCCTAAGAGCAGCTCTCTGAACAGGTGTGCTTAAAATGGGGTTGAATATGGCCTTGTGATGGACTATATTCATCCATTGTTTTAGGGACCAGCCTGGAAAGTTAAGGGAGGTCTGATTACCAGGTTTTGTAGAGTTATGAATTTTTTGGTTATAGAAATCCTAGAAGACTATATTAGTTCATAAAGGGGTTGTGATCCATGTCAGTGAAGAAATACACATATTAATTATTATCACAGAATTCTCTGGTGTGTAACCTACTTGTTGGTTATTTGAATTTTTAAAAAAATTCTGTTTCAGGGGCGGCTAGGTAATTACCTAGCTGTGTGACCTTGGGCAAGTCACTTAACCCCATTGCCTTGCAAAAAAAAACCTATAAAAAAATTCTGTTTCACCAAAGTATTTAGAGGAGATAAGTTTGGAAGTTTTAAGTTTTCTTCTGTGACATTTTCAATTCTAGTGATGTTAAAAGAATTAGATGATACTGCTCTAGAGTAAATCATGGAAGTGAATGAAACTTTGAGGAAGTTAGATAATACTTTTAAAGTAGATAAGCAGATATTGATACTAGAACTTAGGAGCAATCTTTAGGACAACTTTAAAGAGGACTACTCTGTTATTGAATATTCAGATACACCTAGAATCTTCAGAAACGAGCAAAGTTAAGGTGAAATTGTTTTTTTTTTCTTTTCTGAAAACTTTATCAGTGATCATAGTATGAAATGCTTCCCATTTGTCCAGTGCTTTGTTGTTTCAGAGTGCTTTTCCTTGTTAAAACTTACTTGGAATCTACTAGTTCTGCTTCTAGCATCACCATTATAAAGGAATTCAGATATATTTGAAATATGAGATTCTTCTTGGTGACTGTTTTATACTTTTGGTAATTTTACTTCATTATCTATTGTGAGCAAGTTTTGATATTCCATCTGTTTTTGTACTGGAGTTGATTAGCCAGCTGCTTACCCTAGAGCAGTAACTGTTTAGAGCACAGTAGGTCACACAGGTCTTATTTTGTTGAGGAACAGTTCTAAATGCATTTTACTCAGCACTTAAGTTCATATAATTTTGATTTCATGTTTGTTATACTTTTCCAGGGAACTCTTCAGGGAGTTTCTCTAATATATAGAAAGACTTTGTATATATGCATTTGATTTAGATGGATTTTACTTTTTCTACTAACAGGAGCTGGGTCAGAACTTCATGAACTTATGCAAAGCAAAGAGCAAATAGTAGTAAAATAGCAGTAAATAGCAAAATTTTGTTTTCCTGGTATTTCCATAGTTTTTAGCACTTTCAGTGAGTGTGTGGTTCTGGCAGACTTCATATAATTCTTATTATCTAATATAAAATTCTCTTTAACTGTGAATCTAAAAGAGCCTAAACCTATCTGGTGAAAATTAAAATAAATAATTTAAGGTATTCATTCTTGTTTGCCTTATCTCAGTAGCACTTAGAGAGGATTTGACTGTATAATGGGATTTCATTCCCCTGGGTTGTTACCACTTTTAGCTAGTGTTTTCTAGTTAACAATTAAGAGAGCATGCTTGGTGTCTGACAGAACATAATATGTTCTTAAAGTCTGGGTCTCCTGGTTCTAGGCCTTGTTTTACTATTTATTAGATATTTGTAGCTTGTACTTTCTCTTATTCGCTGATTTTGGAGGAGAAGCTAGACTACTCCTTGTCCATCCTCTGTAACTGCTTCCTATTGAGCAACTTCTCCCTTAGTTTCATGCTTAATTTATCACCCATTCTAAATTCTGGTGGTTGTTATCTATATTCTGTGGCCTCTTAGCCCTCCCATTTTCCTTCCTCATTGAGTTCAGTGCCTGGCTTATATTTTTTCCTCCCTCATTTGGAGCTTTCTAGTTCGTCCCTCTTTTAAGTTCCCATGATCCATTTCCTCAATTCCTCTCAACTACAGAAACAGATGGTCACATCCATGATCTTGCCATCACTCACATGTGTTCTTTACTTCCATGTTCATGAACTCCAAAATTCCTTTACCTGATCATATTTTATTATTGTAGCTTTCCTTGTGCCTGATAACCATTAGCTCTGTTTTTTATCTTATGATCTCCATTTCTTCCACTCTCCATTCTTTTCCAGGCTATCACTTTTTCACTGACTTTGCTCTCTTCCCTTATCTTTCTTAACCTCATGGTAATCCATCTGTACTCTATGCAGTCATCCACTCACCCATTCACAATTCCCTTATTCCTTTTTTTCTGTCACTGAACAAACCTTGCCAAACTCTAATCCTGGATTATAAGCAACAATGGTTTCCTTCCTTCCTATTCATTTACTGGTGAATGGAGCTAGAAGAGGCCACAAAGCTATGCTGCTTGGGCCCCTTGCTGAAAAATATCTCCTTTCCTGTCAACCCTTTCTAAATAATTCACTATTCTACTCCTCAAAATAGAATTTCTCTTCAAATCTCCCTTGGGATCTGCTTCCCCCAGTACTCCACTGAAATTCAACAAGAGCCTCTTATCTTTTCTTCATCTTTCTGTTATTAAAACATCTTACTCCACTACCTCTTTCTCATTCTCATCTCAAATGAATCGGTGGCTCTTGTTAAAACAAACTTGTTCCCTTTACTGCCTGGCTTCTCTAGAACATTGTTTCCTATCATTCTACAATCTACTCCTAGTCTTGGTTAAACTTGGGGACACCATCTATCTACAAATGTAGGCCTCCACTTCCTCTTCTCTCTCTCTCTCTCTCTCTCTCTCTCTCTCTCTCTCTCTCGATTTTAGTTTTTGCAAGGCAGTGGGGTTAAGTGGCTTGCCCAAGGCCACACAGCTAGGTGATTATTAAGTGTCTGAAGCTGGATTTGAACTCAGGTCCTCCTGACTCCAGGGCTGGTGCTCTATCCTCTGCACCACCTAACCGCTTCTTAATTGCCACTTCTAATGGCCTTTTCTCAATCTTGCTTCTCCATGAGGCACTCTGTAGTATTCTATACTGTTGATCACCCCTTCCTGAACCCTTTTCTCTATACGTTTCATAGCCAGTGGACTCTTCTGATTTTCTCTTCTTTGACCATCCTTTCACACACTCCTTTGCTGGTTCTTCATCCATTTTTCCCTCACTAACTTCCCCCAAGCTTCTGTCCTGGGTTCTCATTCTCTTGATTGTATGCCAGAGATTGTCAGAATACATAAGTCCATGGACCAAAACCAGATGGACATCTGGTAAATGTAGAAACCATTCTTAGTTCCCTATCAAAACAAATAAGCCAGCAGTACAATCAATCAATTGATATACATTTATTAAGTGTCTAAGATAATCCTTCCCTCAAAGAGCTTATGATGGGGGGGAGGGGAGACATGATACAAATATACAAATATATGCAAACAAACTATATACAGGTTAAATAGGAAATAAAAGAGGGAAGGCACTAGAATTAAGAGGACTGAGAAAGAGTTCCTGTAAAAGACAGTATTTTAGTTGGGACTTTAAAAGGAAGCCAGGATTTGAGTCAGGAGGGCATTCTCAGTATGAGCAACAGTCCAGAAAAAAATGCCTGCAGCTAAGAGATGACGTGGCATGTTCATGAAATAGCTAAAAGACTTGTGTCTTTGGATCACAGAATACATGGGGGGGGATGAAGTATAAGAAGATGGGAGAGATAGGAGGAGGATAAGTTATGTCTGACATTGAATAATGGAGCATTTTGTATTTGATCTTAGGAGTGGTGGGGAACTACTGGAGTTCACTTGTGCCTTAGGAAAATCATTTCCGGGGCTGAATTGGAGGATAAACTAGAGTCATGAGGGTATAGAAGCTGCATTTGGGTGTATTGACCCCTGTTCTAACTATCGTACTTGATAAGCTCATTAGCTCCCGTGGAAGCTTTATCAAATGAGATAACATGTAAAGACATTTTACAAACCTTGAAGCACTATACAAAATACTAATCATTTTACATTACTATCATGATTTTCAAATCTATATATCCCACCCTAGCTTCTTCTTTTAGCTATAATCATATTCCTCTTGTTTATTTCTACTATCTCTTAGATATCCTTTAAACATTTCCAAGTTAACATGTCCAAAACACAGCTCATTCCCTTTCTAGCTAAACTCTCCCCAAATTTGAACTTTCCTGTTATTATTGAGGGTATCACCATTCCCAATCACTTGGATTTGTAATCTTTGATGTCATTTTTGTCTGTTTTCACTCTTTCATTTAGCCAATCTGTTTGCTATATATTGTAATTTCTATTTTCACAACATTTCCTATACATCCTTTACTCCTTTCAGCCAGCTACAACCCTAGTTGTCTTTCCCTTGGGTTATTGCAATAGTTTTCTAATGTATCTTCCTGACTCAAGTTTCTTCCTTCTCTAATCTATCTTTTGCTTGCTGCCAGAGAGATTTTTCTAAATTGTAGATCTGATTGTGGCACATAAAATTCTTCATAACCTGGCCTCTTCCTTTTCAATCTTTTTATATGTTAATCCCTTCTAATGATCCAGCAGCACTGACTACTTTGCAGTTTCATCAGTAGTATATTTAATCTCTGGACTTTGTGCTCTTGAGTTGGCTATCCTTATTCCTGGAATGATTTGCCCCAATCTCTACCTCTTTGACTTTCTTCAAGATTCATTTTAAATCCAGTCTTCTTCAGGAAGCTTCTCAGTCTCTAATATATTTCTTTCCCTTAATCCTAATTCCTCATATCAAAAATGACTAAACATGTTTAACACAAATGTAAATGTACAATATTAAGCTTACTGTTCACCACTGAGGGGGGAGGGGGGTGGGAAGGGAGGGTGGAAGGAAATTTTGTAACTTAAAAATATACATGGGCATATGGATGAATGTTGAAAAACTTTCATAACATTATTTGGAAAAATAACATCAATAAAAAAGATGCTTCTCAGAACTGCTCATACCTTCCCCTTTCAGAGCACTTTTACCCACTCTTATTTTCATCATGTATGTATCTAGTTACTTGTTGTCTCCCCATTAGTATGTATGTATCATGAAGGCAGGGAGTTTTTTGGCCTGTCTTTGTTTCTTTAGTATTTAACACTGTGAGGGGGCACAAAGTAAATGATAGTTGACTGAATAAATGACTACATGTGACTACAGATGAGTCATTTAAACTTGCTGAGCCATGATTTCTCCATTTGTAAAATGGAGATAAAAACATTTTCACTACCTGCTTCACATGGTTGATTTTTTTTAACTTTTTGTTTTAGTAAATAGTATTTTATTTTTTCCAATTACATGTATAGTTTTGAGCATTCATTTTTTATAAGATTTTGAGTTCTAAATTTTTCTCCCTCCCATCTCCTCTTCCCAAGACAGCAAGTAATCTGAAGTAGGTGTAATGTAATAATATTAAACATATTTCTACATTAGTTATGTTGTGAAAGAAGAATTGGAACAATAAGGAAAAAAACACACCCCCAAAATGTGAAAATTGTAAGCTTTGATTTGCATTTATTCTCCATAGTTCTTTCCCTGGACATGGATAGCATTATCCCTTCCCATAGTTCTTTTGACAAAAATACCTAGTAAATTTTATTTTACTAATAAACAGTTTAATGAAAACAAAACAAATATTTTCTTCCATCTTCTTTCTATATATGACAGAACAAGGGTGATATTATAAAAGACTATTGACAAAGGCAAACTCAAAACTTTTTTGAAAACAATTACAAAACACTTCTTACACAAATAAAATCAGATTTAAATAACTGGGCAAATATCAACTGCTCATGGGTAGGTCAAGCTAATACAATAAAAATGACAATTCTATCAAAACTAAACTATTTGTTTAGTGACCTACCAATCAAAATTCCAAAAAAAATACTTAATGACTTAAAAAAATGGGAAGTAAATTCATATGGAGAAATAAAAAGTCAAGAATTTCCAGGGATCCAATAAGAAAAAAGTAAAAAAGAAGGTAGCTTAGCCTTACCAGATCTAAAATTATACTATAAAGCATCAAAACTATCTGGTATTGACTAAGAAATAGAGTGGTGGATCAGTGGAATATACTAGGTGCAATAGCAGGAAATTATTATGGTAATCTGCTGTTTGATAAACCCAAAGAGTTCAGCTATTGGGATAAAAAAAAAAAACCTCTCTCTTCGATAAAAACTGTTAGGAAAATTGGAAGTTAGTATGGAAGAAACTTGGATTAGATCAACACCTCATACCCTATACCAAGATAATTGAGAGAGGATTTAGATATAAAAAACAATATTATAAACAAACTAGAAGATCAAGGTGTAGTTTACCAGTCAGATATATGGAAAGGGAAGCATTTTATGACCAAGGAAGAGATGGAGAACATCATTAAAAACAAACTAGATAATTTTGATTACATTAAATTAAAAAGCTTTTGTCCAGACAAAACTACTGTAACCAAGATCAAAAGAAATGTAATAAATTGGGAAACAAATTTTTACAACTAGTATTTCTGACAATTGACTCATTTCTAAAATACAGAGAGCTGAGTCAAATTTTCAAAAAACCAAGCCATTCCCCAATTGACAAATGGTCAAAAGATATGCAAAGGCAATTTACAGATGAGGAAATCAAAATGATCTATAGTCATATGAAAAATTTCTCTAAATCACAACGTACTAGAGAATTGCACATTAAAGCATCTCTGAGGTACCACCTCACACCTCAGACTGGCCAATATGACCAGAAAGGACAGTGATCAATGTTGGAAGGGATGTGGGAAATCTGGGACACCAATGCATTGTTGGTGGAGGTGTGAGCTCATCCAACCTTTCTGGAGAGCAATTTGGAATTATGCCCAAAGGACAACAAAAATGTGCCTACCCTTTGACCCAGCAATACCACTACTGGGTCTATACACTGAAGAGATGATGAAAAAGGGTAAAAACATAACTTGTACAAAAATATTCATAGCAGCCCTGTTTTGGTGGCAAAGAATTGGAAATTAAGTAAATGTCCTTCAATTGGAGAATGGCGTAACAAATTTTGATATATGTATGTCATTGGAACACTTTTGTTCCATTAGAAACCAGGAGGAATGGAAATTCAGGGAAGCCTGGAAGGATTTGCATGAACTGAGCAATATCAACAGAACCAGAAAAACATTGTACACCCTAACAGCAACATAGGGGTGATGATCAACCTTGATGGACTTGCTCATTCCACAAGTGCAACAATCAGGGACAATTTTGGGCTATCTGTGTTGGAGAATACCATCTGTATCCAGAGAAAGAATTGGGGAGTTTGAAAAAAGACCAAAGACTATTACCTTTAATTTAGGAAAATATCCTGTTATCATCTTATGTAATTTTGCTATCTTTTATACTTTATTTTTTTCCTTAAGGATATGATTTCCTCTCTCATCACATTCAACTTAGATCAATATGTACCATGGAAACATTATAAAGACTAACAGACTGGGGTGGGTGGGGGGAGGGAAGCAAGATTAGGGGAAAAATTGTAAAGCTCAAAATAAATAAAATCTTTCTAACAATGCAAAAAAAAAAAACATTAACCAGAGAAGTTTCTAGAAATGTTTAGATACCCTTGTAACTTTGCCACTGTATATTTCTAGTCATATGCACATTATGTAAATATTTTTCTTTTATTCCTTTAAATGTTCTGTTGTCTTTTGTAGACGAAATTTGACCAAACTGTCCCTGATCTTCAGTCACATGCTAGCAGAATTAAAAGGGATCTTTCCAAGTGGACTCTTCCAAGGAGATACATTCCGGATAACTAAGGCAGATGCTGCAGAATTTTGGAGAAAAGCTTTTGGAGAAAAGTGAGTCTCAGTATACTTGGACCATAGAAAAATAATGTTATCTTAAAATATTATTTATATCAATGTCTTTTTTTTTTGCAAGGCAGTGGGGTTAAGTGACTTGCCCAGGGCCACACAGCTATGTGTCCTAGGCCAGATTTGAACTCAGTTACTCCTGACTCCAGGGCCGGGCTCTATCCACTGGGCCTATTAATGTCTTTTTGTTTTCCATTGCCTTAATTTCCAGGAATATCATCAGTCTCTTCCTTTATTTAGCAAACCTTTTTTTTGTAACAAAGTCTTAAAAAGAAGGGAAAAAAGTCAGTTGACAGAATTAGCCAGTTCATTAACATAATTTTGACAGTATATGACACATTCTATACACATAATTTCTCACCTCTGATAAGAAAGGAAGGTAAAATGTATATTTCTGTGTTTAAATAAATGCAAGCCATTTCTGTTGACTAAATTCTGAAGTTCTTAGGGACCTGGTGTTATGGGGAGGCAAAGAAACTTTTCAAATAAATTTATACATGTTAGCTTTAAGTTTCTCTTTGATGGTCTATCTTATTGAAAAGCCGACCCTATTTTCTCTGAAGGAAGCCTTATTTTTATTGGATCTTGAATTTGAAGTTCAGGATAATTATTGCATTTAGAGATCTAAGAGAAAAATTACTTGATTAGTTAAATAATGCAATGGATGGATTAGCTGACCTTGGGTCAAGGAGATGCATGCTATTATTGTCCCTATTTTACAGTAGAGAAAATAGTCAAACAGA
This sequence comes from Macrotis lagotis, assembly GCF_037893015.1. Taxonomy (NCBI): domain Eukaryota; kingdom Metazoa; phylum Chordata; class Mammalia; order Peramelemorphia; family Peramelidae; genus Macrotis; species Macrotis lagotis. The sequence goes on from NC_133658.1 coordinate 643,104,324, forward strand.
GCTTAAGTGACTTCCCAGGGTCACACAAGTAGATCAAGACATCAGTTCTGAAACTGGATTCACATTCAGGTTTTCCTGACCCATCTATCCAAAACCCAATATTTGATCTAATACATTCTAATTTCATTGTTACATATCATTTCTTTGAATTTCTTCCCTTACTGACTGTCTAATGCCTTTATTGAGTTCTTCCCATACTTTCCTTTCCTCAGCAAATGATCTTACCTGTGAAAATTGAGGCTATCTGTCATGAACTTTCTCTTTTTCCGTTTTCCACATCTCAAAACCTCTCTACTTCATCTCTCTCTCTCTTCCTTGTTCTCATATATCTCCTGTTCTTCAAAAAAAGTCTTATAGCTCTCCTCCCTTTTACAGCTGAATTCCTAGGGGGAAATTTTTTGCATTAATCTCTTTCATTTCTGATTTTCTCAACTCTGTAATTGCTGATAGTATTCTTTCCACAGTTAACAGTCATTTCTTGACTTCTGGCCAAGATGGTAGAAAGAAGACAGGCATTGTGCTAATGTCTCCTGGTTTCCCCTCAAAAATAACAGGATAGTAAACTCCACTGGGCCACCTAACTGCCCTGAAAGAAAACTCTTAACAGAAATTTGATTGACAAAACCCAGATAAAGAGGTTAGGAGAACATCTATCTACCTGAAGGTCTATCTCAAGGGAACTTGGGTGAACTGGGAGAGGAGAGCAGAAAGCCAGCGCAGGGGCAGCAACAGGGCGAAGTCAGAGGATCGACCTTAGCCAAGGAAGCTCTTGTAAGTGGCAGGTCTGAGAACCAACTTTAGCTGCAGAACCTTTGGCTGGGGGAGCGAGGTCTGGTGAGTCCCAGCTGGGCTGGAGGGCAAGTTCCAGCAGAGAGTTTCAGAGCATAACTGGACATTGAAGCTGGGGGCCCTGAGCGCTATACTTCTAGTGGAGCCCTCTTCCCAAAACAAAGAGTAACTGCCCCTTCACCCCCCCCCCCCCCCTTCAGGCTCAGGTTGTGGGCAGAACAGCTCTGTCAGCTGACAGGGAGATTATCTCCCTCTCCAAGGGCCCAGCCTGTTATTGTTCAAGGACAATTCAGACCCTGCTGACCCCTCCTCACCCCCTTCAGGCCTAGGGAGAGGCCTCAAACACTCCAGGGAAAGCAACCAGCACCCCCTATTGGCTGGCCCATGTAGAATTACTTAGCTCAGTGAGCAAAGCCTCTAGACTTTGCAAAAGCAAACTTCTGAGAGCCAGCTCCTCTTCCCACACAAGATCCTAGGAAAATGAAGAAAGGCCAGTGGAAAGTGGGGCCTATTGAGAATTACTTTGAAAGCACAGATTCTAACCCAGAGAAATCTAGAATTTCTGAGGAGAACATGAATTGATCTCTAGCCCAGAAAGACTTCCTTGAAGAAATCAGGAAGGAATTTAAAAATCAATTGGAAAAATTGGGAAAAGACTCAAAATAAAATTAACATCTCCCAATAAGAAATAAATCCTGGAAAATACAATTGGACAAATACAAAATGAGAATAATTCTCTCAGATCCTCAATTGGGCAAATGCACAAAGAAAATAATTCTCTCAAAACTACACTTCAGCAAGTGGAAAACTCCTTCAAAACAGAATTGACCAATTGGAAAAGGGGTTGCAAAAGATAAATGAAGAAAATTCTTCTCTAAAGAAAAGAATGGAATCTGTGGAAACTAATGACTTCATGAGACAACAAGATTCTGTTAAAACTAAAAGATAAAAAAAAATAGAAGAAAATGTAAACTACCTCATCAACAAAACCACTGACCTTGAGAATCCATTGAGGAGAGACAACCTAAGAATTATTGATCTTCCTGAAAACATTGAAGAGAAAAAAACCCTGGACTTAATATTACAAGATTATGGTTGAAAAGCTGCCCTGATATCATGGAACCAGAGGGCAAAATAGTTATTGAATGAATACATAGATTCTCTCCAGAATGGGATCCTAAAATGAAAACACCAAGGAATGTTGTGGCCAAATTCCAGAACTATCAGATAAAAGAGAAACTCCTGCAAGCAGCTAGAAAGAAACAATTTAAATATCAAGGAGCCACAGTAAGGATTAGGCAGGACCTGGCTGCATCAACATTAAGAGTTTGAAGGACACGGAATGAGATATTCTGAAGAGCAAGGGAGCTTGGAATGCAGCCAAAAATTCACTATCCAGCAAAAGCTGAACCATCTCTTCCAGGGAAAAAATGGATATTTAATGAAATGGGAGACTTCCAACATTTCCTGATGAAGAGACTAGAGCTAATTAGAAAATTTGGACATCAAACAGGAGTCTCAAGAGACAGGTGAAAAGGTTAAAAAAAAGGATAAAGAAAAAACTGCTATACAATAAGTTGCAATTGGCTATATCCTCACCTGGGAGAAAGATTCTCATAACTCTTGAGAACTGTAACTATTAAATAGAGAGAATATACTTAGCCAGAAGTGATGGATACTCATGTCATCTGTGAAACTGCCATTCAGTAAAATGAAACTGGCTATAACTCTATCTGGGAGAAAGACTAATAACTCTTGAGAATTGTAACTCTATAAGAGAGAATATACTTAGAATTGAAGGATACTCATGACTTTTCTGTGACTCAGATAGAATGACTTAAAAACAATACCTCCTTAAAAAGGGGGACAGTAAGGAGATGGGAGGATGGAAGAGATTGAATGGGGTAAATCTCATTATATTAAGAGGTACAAAGGACTTATTGCAACAGAGGAGAAGGGAGAAGGTGAGAACCACCTGAATCTTACTCTTATCAGATTTGGCTTAAACTTAACATATACACTCAGTTAAGTTAAGATACTTATCTTACCTTTCAAGTATTAAAAGGGAAAAGAGGAGGGGGGGAGGAAAAGGGGAACTAACAGAAGGAAGGGAAGGAAGAAGGGGCAAAGGGAAAGGGGGGAAAAGGGGAGGGGGTTGGATATAGGAGGGCAAACACACTGAAAGTGGTGGTATTCAGAAACAAAATACTGGGGACTATTGATAAAGTGAAAAAAGGGAGAAATACAAACAGAAGGAAGATTGCATGGAGGGCAATAAAGAGTTAGTAATTACAACTTTGAATGTGAATGGGATGAACTCTCCCTTAAAATGTAAGCAAATAGCAGAGTAGATTTAAAAACCAGAATCCTACAATTTGCTGCTTATGAGAAACTCGTTTAAAGCAGACATATAGAGTAAAAGTAAAAAGGTTGAAGCAAAATATATTTTGCTTCAGCTGAAATGAAAAAAGCAGGGATAGGGGTGGTTAGGTGGTGCAGAGGATAGAGCACCAGCCCTGGAGTCAGGAGTACCTGAGTTCAAATCTGGCCTCAGACACTTAATAATTACCCAGCTGTGTGACCTTGGGCAAGCCATTTAACCCCATCGCTTAGCAAAAATTTAAAAAAAAAAAGAAGCAGGGATAGCCTGTAATCCTTATCTCAGACAAAGCAGCTGCAAAAATAGATATCATTAAAAGAGATAAGGAAGAAAACTATATCCTCCTAAAAGGTACCATAGACAATAAAGTAATTTCAATACTAAATATGTATGCATCCAATCGGATAGCATCCAGATTCTTAGAGGAGAAGTTGAAGGAGTTACAGGAAGACATAGACAGTAAAACTCTATTAGTGGGAGGCCTCAACCTCCTCTCAGATTTAGATAAATCTAATCATAAAATAAACAAGGAGGAGGTTAAGGAGGTAAATAGATTGTTATAAAAACTAGATATCGTAGACTTATGGAGAAAATTGAATGGGGATAGAAAGGAATATACTTTTTTTCTGTAGTACGTGGCCCTTACACACAAATTGACCATGTACTAGGGGTTAAAAATCTAATGATTGGAGCAGCTAGATGGTGCAGTGGATAGAGCACTGGCCTTGGAGTCAGGAGTACCTGAGTTCAAATCCGGCCTCAGATACTTAATAATTACCTACCTGTGTGACCTTGGGCAAGCCACTTAACCCCATTTGCCTTGCAAAAACCTAAAAAAAAGAACCAATCTAATGATCAATTGCAAAAATGCAGAAATAGTGAATACATCTTTCTCAGATCATAATGCATTAAAATCATATGCAGTATTGGGCCAGGGAGATATAGACCCAAAACTAATTGGAAACCTAATAACCTCATTCTAAAGAATAAATGGATCAAACAACAAATCATAGAAAGAATCAATTATTTCATCCTAGATAATGATGAAACAACACACCAAAACCTATGGGATTCACTAAAGGTGGCTGTCAGGGGATATATTATGTCTTTAAATACTTACAAGAATAAATTATAGAAAGAGGAAATCAATGAACTAAATATGCAACTAAAAAAATTAGAGAAAGAACAAATTAAAAACCCTCAATTAAATACCAAATTAGAAATTAAAGGAGGAATTAATAAAATCAAAACCAAGAAAACTATTGATCTAATAAATAAAACCAAGAGTTAGTTTTATGAAAAAAACCCAATAAATTGATAAACTTCTGGCAAATTTGATTTTAAAAAAACCAAATTGTTAGTATCATAAATGAAAAAGGTGAACTCACCACCAATGAGGAGGAAATTAAAGTAATAATTTGGAATTATTTTGCCCAACTATGCCAATAAATTTGATAATCTAAGTCAAATGGATGAATATTTACAAAAATATAAGTTCCCCAGGGTAAATGAAGAAGAAATTAAATACCTAAATATTCCTATCTCAGAGAAAGAAATTCAACAAGCCATTCTTGAACCCCCTAGAAAAAAAAATCTCCAGTGCCAGATAGATTCACAAGTGAATTCTATCAAAAATTTAAGGAAGAATTGGTCCCAATTCTGTATAAACACTTTGGAAAAAAATAGGTGAAGATGGAACAGAGAAAGAAAATTATAGACCTATCTCCCTGATGAATATAGATGCAAAAGTCTTAAATAAAATTTTAGTAAAATGATTTCAACAAGTTACACAAGTAGGATTTATCCCAAGAATGCAGAGTTGGTTCAATATTAGGAAAATTGTTAGTATAATTAATTATATCAATAACAAACTTATCACAAATCATATGATTATATCAATAGATGCTGAAAAAGCTTTTGACAAAATACAGCAACCATTCCTACTAAAAACACTAGAGAGCATAGGAATAAATGGATTGTTTATTAGAATAATAAGCAGTATCCATGTGAAACCATCAATAAGCATTATATGCAATAAGGATAGGCTAGAGACATTCCCAGTAAGATCATAGGTGAAACAAGGATGCCCATTATCACCACTGCTGTTCAATATTGTATTAGAAATGTTAGCTTCAGGGGTGGCTAGGTGGCCTAGTGGATAAAGCACCGGCCTTGGAGTCAGGAGTACCTGAGTTCAAATCCGGCCTCAGACACTTAATAATTACCTAGCTGTGTGGCCTTGGGCAAGCCACTTAACCTCATCTGCCTTGCAAAAAAGAAAAACAACAACCTAAAAAAAAAAAAAGAAATGTTAGCTTCAGCAATAAGAGAAGGAAAAGAAATAGAAAGAATTAGGATTGGGAAGGAAGAGACAAAACTCTCACTCTTTGCAGATGACATGAAGGTATACCTAGAGAACCCCCCCAAAAAAAAATCTAAAAAACTACTAGAAATAATTAGCAACTTTAGCAAAGTCGAAGACCCTCATAAATCCTCAATATTTCTGTACATGGCTAGCAAGATGCAGCAGAAAGAACTAGAAAGAGAAATCCCATTCAAAATAACCAGACAATGTAAAATACCTGGGAGTCTGCCTGTCAGGCTCAGAAACTTTTTGAAAACAATTACAAAATACTTATCACACAAATAAAATCATATTTAAATAACTGGGCAAATATCAACTGCTCATGGATAGGTCAAGCTAATATAATAAAAATGACAGTTCTACCAAAACTAAACTATTTGCTTAGTGCCCTACCAATCAAAATTCCAAAAAATTACTTTAATGAGTTAGAAAAAATTGTAAGTAAATTCATATGGAGAAATTAAAAGTCAAGAATTTCCTGGGATTCAATTGAAAAAAAAAGTACAAAAGAAGGTTGCTTAGCCCTACCTGATCTAAAATTATATTACAAAACATCAGTCATCAAAACTGTCTGGTATTGGCTAAGAAATAGAGTCGTGGATCAGTGAAATAGACTAGGTACAATAGCAGGAAATGATTATAGTAATATGCTGTTTGATAAATCCAAAGAATTCCAACTATTGGACTAAAAACTCTGTGTTCAATAAAAACTGTTAGGAAAATTAGAAGTTACTAAGGAAGAAACTTGGATTAGACCAACACCAACACCAAGATAAGATCAAAATGGAGAGAGGATTTAGACATATAAAAAACAATATTATAAACAAGCTAGAAGATCAAAGAGTAGTTTACCTGTCAGATGTATGAAAAGGGAAGCAGTTTATGACCAAGGAAGAGATGGAGAACATCATTAAAAACAAATTTGATTACATTAAATTAAAAACTTTTGCCCAGACAAAACCACTGAAACCAAGATCAAAAGAAATGTAGTAAATTGGGAAACAAAATTTTGCAACTAGTATTTCTATCAAAGGACTCATTTCTAAAATATACAGAGAACTGTCAAATTTTCAAAAAACCATGCCATTCCCCAATTGACAAATGGTCAAACGATATGTAAAGGCAATTTACAGATGAGGAAATCAAAGCGATCCATAGTCATATGAAAAATTTCTCTAAATCACTACTTATTAGAGGAATGCACGTTAAAGCATCTCTGAGGTACCACCTCACACCTCAGACTGGCCAATATGACCAGAAAGGACAGTGATCAATGTTGGAAGGGATGTGGGAAATCTGGGACACCAATGCATTGTTGGTTGGAGGTGTGAGCTCATCCAACCTTTCTGGAGAGCAATTTGGAATTATGCCCAAAGGACAACAAAAATGTGCCTACCCTTTGACCCAGCAATACCACTACTGGGTCTATACACTGAAGAGATGATGAAAAAGGGTAAAAACATAACTTGTACAAAAATATTCATAGCAGCCCTGTTTGTGGTGGCAAAGAATTGGAAATTAAGTAAATGTCCTTCAATTGGAGAATGGCGTAACAAATTTTGATATATGTATGTCATTGGAACACTTTTGTTCTATTAGAAACCAGAGGGATGTGAATTTAGGGAAGTCTGGAAGCATTTGCATGAACTGAGCAATATCAGCAGAAGCAGAAAAACATTGTACACTCTAATAGCAACATGGGGGTGATGATCAACCTTGATGGACTTGCTCATTCCACAAGTGCAACAATCAGGGACAATTTTGGGCTATCTGTGTTGGAGAATACCATCTGTATCCAGAGAAAGAATTGTGGAGTTTGATCAAAGACCAAGAGCTGTTACCTTTAATTTAGTGAAAAAAACTGTTATCTTATGTAATTTTGCTATCTCTTATACTTTATTTTTCTTCCTTAAGGATATGATTTCCTCTCTCATCACATTCAACTTAGATCAATATGTACCATGGAAACAATTATAAAGACTAACAGACTGTGGGGGGTGGGGGGAGGGAAGCAAGATTAGGGAAAAATTGTAAAGCTCAAAATAAATAACAATAAATAACAACGCAAAAAAACTTAGATCATTGTATACTATGGAAACACTGTAAAGACTAACAGACTGCCTTCTGTGGGGGTGGGGGAAGGGAAGCAAGATTTGGGAGGAAATTATAAAATTCAAAATAAATAAAATTTTCTTTTATTTAAAAAATAAAAATATAAATAAAAATGAGTCATTTCTTATTTACTGACCTTGATGGTCTATTTTTCAGTTTTTAACTTCTTTGCATCATTTGATATTGTTAATGCCTCTCTCCTCTCTAAGTTTTTCTTATGTTGCTTATTCCTTGTTTTCTTCCTGTTTGTTTCTTCTTTATTCAACCATCCATTTAATGCCCACATTCCCCAACTCTGCATGTACCCAGTAGCTTTGTCTTGAGCCCTTTTCTTTTCACTTTCAATGACTTTAACAACTCCCATTCATTTAATTATCATCTCAATGCACCAAATCTCCAAGTACAACTTTGACCTCTTCTGAATTTCAGTCACATATCTGCAATTGCCTATTTGGCACATCCCATAGGTACCTCAAACTCCACATATTTAATTCATTATTTTTGCTCGTAAATACTCCTCTCCTCAGAACTACACTATTTTTGTTCCAAATACCCAGTTTTGCAACCTTAAGGTTATCCTTTAATCCTGACATTCCCTCACTCTATGAATCCCAATCAGTTATGAAGTCTTAGTTCTGCTGAGAAAGCATTTCTTAAATCTGTTTCCTTTTTTTTTACTCACAGGGTTACCACCCTAGTCTAGACCTGTATCCCCACTTTGCTGAATGGATAATTTCAATAACTTCCCAACTGGTCTCCCTACTTTAGGTCTTCCCCTCCTCCAATGTGTTTCACACCCAACTTTTAAATTTTCTAAAGTACAACTCTCTATCAGATACTTTTCTAATCTATAAAGTCCAGTGATTCTTTTTTTTCCCTTTAGGATCAAATATAAACTCTTGTTTGGTTTTAAGAAGTAAAAGTTCAAGCAGGAATTTGAACCCAGGTCTTTTCACATCAGATCCAGCTCTTTTCCATTGTACTGTACTGTACTGTCTCTCCTCTTTCTTCCTTTACTCTCCCCTCTCTGTGATTCCAGTGATTCTTTGGGTTCAGATACAGCCCCTGTTACATAGATAACCTTTTCCTCCCCAATATGTCAACTTTTCTTTCTTCTCTCCCAAAGTCTAATCCTTTTTCAACAATTGTCTGTTGGACTAATCTATATATAATTTCATCAGCACCAAAAGCTCATTTCCATTATAGAACTTACTATCTTTCTTTCTCCTTCCCCTGCCCCTCGCCCCAGCTCCCTCCTTCAAGTCTCTCTCTTTGTCAAGTCATCCTTGATTTTTCTTTTTTTCCTAACTCTATGTATCTGATCTATTGCCTATTGATTATATTGACCCAGGATTTCTTATATTCTCCTTTTACCTCACTCTTGCTCTTTCTCACCTGTACTATATAGCTTTTTAATTAGCTTGTCTGAGTCTAGTCTGTGCCCCCTCCAATCCCTTATCCACACAATAACCCAAGAAATCTTATGAAGTACAAAATTGACCTTAACACTCTACTTGCATAAACATTATTGGTGTTATCTGTTGTGGTACAACCTCCACAACCTAGCCTTTGAAGTCCTTCGAAGTCTGATTCTGTTTCCTTTTTATACTCTATTCCAGACAAATGTGGTGCAGTTCCCTCTCTTCCATGTCTTAGCATGCTCTACATTCTTGAAATCTGTTCCCTCTATCTCTTAATATTTCCAACCTTCTTCAAGACTCAGTATACTTGCCATTTCCTTTATCCTCTTAGATGTTAGTGTTCTCTCTTTTGTCATGTTATCTTGTATTTACTTATGTATGTATATATTTTATCCTCCCTCAGTAGAGTATAAATTCATTGAGTGCAGGAGATGTTTTCAGTTTTGTCTTTTTGGTCCTCAGTGTCCTAGCATTGACTTGCTCTTAGTCACATAATAGATATTTGAATTGAAATTAAATGGAAAAACCTTACCTATAGTTTAATTCACCTTGCAGTAAGAATTTTCTTCATCTCACTCAGAACTTGCAATTTTATTGTTTCTACTAGTTACTAAGGATCAATGGAAGAGACAAAGCACAAATTGTTAGTTTAGCAAAAAGAATATCCACTTGTCTACTTACCCCTAAATTTTTGTTATGAAATAAGTATATTGGGGTGAGAGCACCAAATCATGAATTAGTTCATTGTATTAATTAATGACATTCTGAAAAGAAATAGTAGAAAAGAATTTTTTTTTCTGCTAACCAATGGAAAGTTGTAGAATTGATTCTTCAGGACCAGTATACCCCCAAAATATTTAGCAGTGATTTTTTTTTAGTAGTGAAGAATTGAAAACAAAGAAGATGCCCATTGATTGAGGAATGTCTAAACAAAGTGTGGTACACAAATGTAATAGAAACAATGAATATGAAGAATATAGACGTTTGGAAAAATATATGAACTCATGCAAAAGGAAATATACAGAAGCACAATTACATGTGTGTAAATGAAAAGAATAAATAAAACAAAAATCATGTGCAAATATAATGACTAAGTTTTTCTCTAAAGAGGACTGGAAAAGATTAAGCTCCCTTGCTTCTTTTTATTTATTTGTTTTTTAGATTTTTATTTATTTAAGGCAATGGGGTTGAGTGAGTTGCCCAAGGTCACACGGCTAGACAATTATTATGTGTCTGAAGCCAGATTTGAACTCAGATCCTCCTGACTCCAGGACTGATACTCTATCCACCTAGCTGCCCCCTCTTTCACTTCTTTATAAGGGTAGGGAACTATGAGTATGTGGGAGATTTTATATATTGTCAGACTCACTTGATTCATTGGTTAATTTTGCTGAATTTTTCCTTTCCCTTTCCTTTTAATTTTTTGTTACAGGGTTAGGGAGAATCAACATTTAAAATGCAATTGATGTAAAAAAGAGATTTTAAAATTGTTAATGAAATTTGAGCATTTGTCAACTGTTTCCATTCCAAAATATAGCTCAGCTTCACTCAGGGACAATTTAAATCACTTTGAAAAGTGTGATATAGGTGCTTCTATTTCTCCCTTTATTCTTGATCATATTCATACCTAGAATTGTTGACTCTTGGGTTTCTTTGTTTTAATCAGGACAATAGTCCCTTGGAAGAGCTTTCGACAGGCTCTTCATGAAGTACATCCTATCAGCTCTGGACTAGAAGCCATGGCCTTGAAATCCACTATTGATCTGACCTGCAATGATTATATTTCAGTTTTCGAATTTGATATCTTCACGCGACTTTTTCAGGTAGGTCAAATAACTGACTTCTTGGAACCCTGTACATTTGTAGTTTGAATAGCATTTTAATTTAAACAATTGTTATTGCTTCTTAAAAGTTTTTTAAAACCGCTATTAATCATGGTATGTCTACATTATTTGGTTGTTTTTGACAGTATTTGAAGATACCAATTTTCTATATAGATTCTTCAAATAAAACTTCACATTAGGGGCTATTGTATTTTTTTTTTTTGCATTAACTAATTTCTCTCTACTATTGGCTAGAGCTGTCCTTACTTTTCTTGACATTTTTTTAAGCCCTGCTAAATTCTCATAAATAACAACTTTCTTTATTTCTTCCTTTTCCCACCCCCCACTCCCATTCATTCTCATTATATATTACTTCTCTTCACACATATACTACAGATGGCAGACTGCTCTTCTTTCTGTTCTTCACACATGACATCTTGTGCTCCTTGTCTATACATTTGCTATGCTTTGTGCTTGGTATATGCTTTCTTTTCCCTTCTGTCTCATACAATCTCTCTCATTTTCTTCAAAGATCAAATGGTGATCTGTGAGGCTTCTTCTGATCCTGGCTAGTTCTTGTTTCCTGACATTCCCTCGCATTTATCTTGTATGTACTTATGTATGCATATGTTGCTTTCCCTGGTAGAAAGAAAGCTTCTTAAAGGCAGGGATTATTTCATGTTTGTCTTAATATCCCTAGTAACCTCACAAAGTAGCTAAAACCTAGTAGGTGCTTATAACTGCTTATTGATTGACTGAGATGCAAAATACTATCCTGTATCTCTTTTGCCTTTTGTACCTTCAATAAGGGCCTCCACTTTTCTCTCCTCTTTTTTTTTTTTTTTTTTGCTAGGCAATGGTGTTAAGTGGCTTGCCCAAGGCCATGCAGCTAGGTAATTATTAAGTATCTGAGACCAGATTTGAACCCAGGTACTCCTGACTCCAGGGCTGGTGCTATATCCACTATGCCACCTAGCCATCCCTCCTCTCTTCTTATAATATAGTTTGTGAATTTATTATTCCACCAAACTGGAAACTTCTCCAAAGTTTTACTAACAATCTCTTATTTGCCAAATCCAACATAGTTGATCACTCTCTCCTCATGGTACCACTATCTCCTGGTTCTCTTCCTACTCATCTGACTGTTCCTTCTCAATTGTTTTTGTTAGAACCCCCCCCCCCCACCAATTGTAGGTGTCCCTCAAGGTTCTTTTCTAGACCATCTCTCTTTTCCCTCAATACCACTTCATTTGTTCATCTCATCCCTTCCCATGGATTTCATTACCATCTATATGCTGATGATTCTCAAATCTACCTTTTCTGTCCCAGCCTCTCTGCTGACCTCTGAACTCACATCTCCAAATGCCTTTCAGACATTCTTGAATTGGATGTCCAGTAGACATCCTTAAACTAAACATGTCCCGAACAATTCGATATCTTCCATCCCGATCCCCTCCTTTTCCTCACCCCTTCCATATTATTATAGAGGACAACACTTATTTCCCAATCTCTCAGACTTGCAACCTAACAGTCATCCTAGACTTCTCACTCTCTCTCAACACCCTTCCCCCCTCCCAAAATTGTTGCCTATTGAATTTACCTTTGTAGCATCTCTCTAATGAACCACCCTCCTCTCCTTTTACACTCCCACTTTCTGTTGTGGCTCTCATTATGTATTGCCTTGATTACTATAATAGCCTGTTGTTGAGTCTGCCTACCTTAAGTCTTTCCCCATTTCAACCCATCCCCCAACCAGCTACTCAAGTGATTTTGTAAAGCACAGGTCCAGTCATGTCAGCCCTCTGTGCAGTAAACTCCCTTTTACCTCCAGGATCAAATACAGAATGCTCCATTTGGCATTCAAAGCCATTCACAACCTAGTTCACCTCTACCTTTCTAGTCTTTTTATACCTTATTCCTTAAAACATTCTTTAATCTACTGACCCTGCTCTGTTCTAATTACTGAGGTCCCTGGTTTCCTTTTAAATCCTAAAAAAATCCCTCCCTTTTCCAGGAAACCTTTTTCAAGTCCAATTGCTTCTCTTTGTTAACCATCTTCTGCTTACCCTGAGCTTGCTTTGTATATATTTGTTTGCATGTTTCCTCCCCAGTAAAGTATAAGTTCCTTGAGGGCAGGAACTATCTTTTTTGCCTCTTTTTATATCCCTGGAATTTAGTAGACAATTAATAACTATTTATTGATTGATTGATAGTCTGTGACCACTCTCTTCTTTCTTTAGCCTTGGTCATCTTTGCTCAGGAATTGGAATAGCCTTGCTGTGACTCATCCTGGTTATATGGCTTTCCTGACATATGATGAAGTGAAAGCCCGACTCCAGAAATTCATTCACAAGCCTGGCAGGTTAGCAACCTATAGAAATTTTTCTTATTTTTCTTTTACAGCTTCTGTTAGAATATAGGAAGCAGAATCTTGACTTTGGTATCCAGTGGCCAAGATTTTGCCATTAGTTTGAAGTGTAATTAAAAAAAACTATAATCTAAGAATTCTTTCAATTTTGAATAATACGTTAATAGCCCTTCAGTTTTTTATTTGGAGATTATACTCCATACTTGCTTTTTTTTTTTTTTTGGCAAGAGTTGGGATTAAGTGATTTTACCCAAAGTCACACAGCTACGAAGTGTGAAGTGTCTGAAATTAGATTTGAACTCAGGTCCTGCTGACTCCAGGGCCAGTGTACTATCTAAAGTGTGCCCCCCACCCCCTATGCTTTCTAAAGCAGATTTTTTTTGTGGGGGGGGATCTCTTGCCTGCCATCCTTACTTCAGCAAACCTTTCTATGTCTATGTTCTCAGCTACATTTTCCGACTGAGCTGTACGAGGCTGGGTCAGTGGGCCATTGGCTATGTCACAGCTGATGGGAATATCCTCCAGACAATCCCTCACAACAAACCTCTCTTCCAAGCACTGATCGATGGCTTCAGGGAAGGCTTGTGAGTAGCTATTTATCATTCAAGGATGTCTAGGAAGAGGCTAAAGTTTTATTTCATGTTCTTGAAAGAGTGTGTTGTCTTGGCCTTCCCATTTTGTTGAACTTGGTTTTATTTGGGGTATTTTATTTGAGGTTTCTTGGATTTTGTTATTTGGTTTTTTGCTTCTTTATGGGCATGGTACTATCTATATTCTTTATCTGTCAAACTTTGAGAATTCAAATTAAATTAACAATGTTTATTTTGCCTTTTCACCTTATAACCATATCATAAGATAGCATCTTCGTGATTGAATGTAGCTGAGATTCTCAATTTAGAAATGTGAAAAACCTGATCTATTTGCATCTTAGTTTCTTTTTGGTTCAGCAAAATTTGATTCTAAACTCTTATTGATTTACAAGGCAGTCTTCCTTTGTATCACAGAATCACTCTTCAGTAGGCTAAGTTGCTTATCTGTTGGCATACCTAGAGTATGACAAGAAATGACTTCTAAAAGTCCAAGGAAAGCCAGTTTTCTTCTTAGTCTCTGCTTATAAACATGAATAGAGGAGATTGTTGCCTCTGCTCTAAACCTTGCAGCAAGGAACATTTAAACTTGATTGGTAGAGCATCTCAGTGACTTAACTTGTTTTCTTTATCTCTAAAACAGATTTTTGTCAATGTAGTAGTAATTAGCTACTCATAGATATTTGAGTCTTTGGTTAAAAAGAACCCCCCCCTAGCAAGAACTGATATCTGATTATAGTACAAAAATTGCCAACCCCTCTTCCTCCATGTTATGATGTTCCATTAATTGTGCATCCCATGAAGAAACATCATTGTAATATAAGTATAACATCATCTCCTCAGAAATGCTTTAAGTCATTTTACTTACCTTAGAAACTTGTGAATTTTGATTTTTTTCTCTCTTTTGTATTTTTTATCATCAGTTATTAGTAATTTAGTTTGAAGTCAAACATTTGTTGAATGTCTGCATGTGCATATATAGATACTGTGCATAGTTACTTAAAAATGCAAAGATTAAGAAAAGATGCAACCTCTACCCCTTAAGGAACTTACAATTTAATGGGAGAGATAAGACACATATATAGATAAGTCTAATAAAATCAGAATAAGATTACTTCTATTTAGAGGTGTCATGATGAGATGTCAGTCATGAGATATTCAAGGAAGGGACAGATCATCCCCATATCTGCCTAAATAGAAAATGGAAGACTTTGAGGAAGAAAGTGCTATTTTTGCTGCACCTTGAAGAAATAAAAGGGATTTTTCAACAGGTGAAGGTTTGAGGGAGCCTGTTCTAAAAACTGTAAAGTGTTGACATTCATGTCTTATTATTATTTTGTTTCTTTACAGTGATACACAAGACTAATCTTGTAATCACAGAGAATAAAAAGAATATTAAATCTTTATTTATTTATTTTTTAGCTATTTGTTTCCTGATGGACGAAATCAAAATCCAGACCTGACTGGCTTATGTGAGCCTACTCCTCAAGACCACATTAAAGTTACCCAGGTTAATTGCCTGTTATTTCCTTTCAATAGTTCCCCTATTCTGAAAAATTAAACCACTAAATTCATTAGTTCAGTTTTATGAGAAGGAACTAAGCCAACTATGTGAAGTCTCAAGGTATAATGTCCATCCCAGAGCTGATTTTGTTTTGGTAAATTTTATTAAGCTAGTAATTTTATGTGTTCTTTTGAACATGTCTTATTGTATTTCCTTCTAGACTAGTAGCACAAGCTGCAGGTTTCAAAAAAAAGAAACTCTGAGCAGTTCTTTAGAATTGATTTATTTTTTTTTAACTCATAGAAGACCTGAAACAAGTAATAATTTTGAGTGATCTGTATTTTAGGAAATATTTTTCTAGCAGACCAAGTAATCTTTGTTTTTTCTCCTTAAGGAACAATATGAATTGTACTGTGAGATGGGCTCCACCTTCCAGTTATGTAAAATATGTGCTGAAAATGACAAAGATGTGAAGATTGAACCTTGTGGGCACCTCATGTGTACATCCTGTCTTACAGCTTGGCAGGTAGGGATCCAAATCATTCTCAAATCAAGATAAGTCCTCTACAAAAGTGTGTGGTTTACCTTTCAACCCTTTTCCAGATAATAAAAGCATGATCTGTGATTGATAGGTTTAGATTTTAAACATCTATCTAGTTTTCATCACTATATAATCTATTTTATATTATCCTGATGCATTAAATACTTTCATATCTCTGAAGCTGTCACTAATCTCTTTCTTTTTAGGAATCAGAAGGTCAAGGTTGCCCTTTCTGTCGGTGTGAAATTAAAGGTACAGAGCCTATCGTGGTGGATCCATTTGATCCCAGAGGAGGGGGTGGCCTACTTCGGCAAGGAGCAGAGGGAACTCCTTCTCCAAATTATGATGATGATGATGATGAAAGAGCTGATGACTCCCTTTTCATGATGAAGGAATTAGCCTGTGCCAAGGTAATACTACAAGTAGGAGAGTTAATTGAGTTATTCTGTGAAACAATTTATTATTTGGTTTTTGGTTTTTCCTTTGTTTTTTGCAGGGGTTAAGCAACTTGGCCAAGTGTCTGAGGTCGGATTTGAACTCAGGTCCTTCTGACTCCAGGGCAGGTGCTCTATCAACTGTGCCAACTAGCTGCCCCCAATTTATCATTTATTGAAAAGCAAAGTATACAAGAATTGTATCCCAGATCACAGAATCACTCTTCAGTAGGCTAAGTTGCTTATCTGTTGGCATACCTAGAGTATGACAAGAAATGACTTCTAAAAGTCCAAGGAAAGCCAGTTTTCTTCTTAGTCTCTGCTTATAAACATGAATAGAGGAGATTGTTGCCTCTGCTCTAAACCTTGCAGCAAGGAACATTTAAACTTGATTGGTAGAGCATCTCAGTGACTTAACTTGTTTTCTTTATCTCTAAAACAGATTTTTGTCAATGTAGTAGTAATTAGCTACTCATAGATATTTGAGTCTTTGGTTAAAAAGAACCCCCCCCAGCAAGAACTGATATCTGATTATAGTACAAAAATTGCCAACCCCTCTTCCTCCATGTTATGATGTTCCATTAATTGTGCATCCCATGAAGAAACATCATTGTAATATCAGTATAACATCATCTCCTCAGAAATGCTTTAAGTCATTTTACTTACCTTAGAAACTTGTGAATTTTGATTTTTTTCTCTCTTTTGTATTTTTTATCATCAGTTATTAGTAATTTAGTTTGAAGTCAAACATTTGTTGAATGTCTGCATGTGCATATATAGATACTGTGCATAGTTACTTAAAAATGCAAAGATTAAGAAAAGATGCAACCTCTACCCCTTAAGGAACTTACAATTTAATGGGAGAGATAAGACACATATATAGATAAGTCTAATAAAATCAGAATAAGATTACTTCTATTTAGAGGTGTCATGATGAGATGTCAGTCATGAGATATTCAAGGAAGGGACAGATCATCCCCATATCTGCCTAAATAGAAAATGGAAGACTTTGAGGAAGAAAGTGCTATTTTTGCTGGACCTTGAAGAAATAAAAGGGATTTTTGGTTTACCCAGGTATTTTGTTTGGTGAAAGTCAGGATAGGGCAATTCAAGCAATGAACAAGTAATTAAGTACCTGATATGTGCTAGACACTTTTGTTAGGGATTTAAGGATACATATGAAATCCTCTTAAGTTTACTATGATTCTATTCTTATTATCGTGTTTGTAAATAGAGAATCTTTGTAGGGTCAAAAGTTTATAACCAGAAGGCACTTGATAGATTATCTCGTCCTACCCTTTAATTTACAGAGGAGAAAAATCTAGTAAGATGAACAGAATTGCAGATCTTCTTAGTAGTAGAGCTGGCATTTGATCTAAGGCCTTCTAACTTCAAATCTAGTTGTCTTTTACTCTACTATTCTTTCTCAGATTCTGATCCACATTTTTCATGAAATATTAGAAAGCTATTATGTCACTACTAAGTCTTTGTCCAAGCTAAGCATCCCTTAATTATAATTATTTTTGTAGAGTGCTTTAAAGGTGTACAAATGGACTTCTGCAACTTTTTTTTTTAAGCAAGGGAATGGATCTTATATGTTTCTGGTCAAGGATAAGTTCTTTATCAGAAGATCATTTTTAAAAAACCACATGTTCTGCTTTTGGAGAGATTTAAAGGGAGTAGTAGGGAAATAAAGATTTGGATTTTTATTTTTTTAAATTCTGAACTTAAGGGACTCCAAAAACATCCAGTTATATATTTATATACCCAAATATTGGTGTTCTTTGGTGATCCAGCTGGACATCACAATCCACTAATGCTTTGAAATATATTATTTGCTTGATTTAAATAATGAGAATGATGTCACTGGATGAGGGACAGGCCCAATAAGCTGGTCATTTGGCAATGAATTTTTAGGCCACAGAAACCCAGAAAGCAAAGTACAAAATGGCCCTTAGCAATTGAAATAGTGTTAGTAAAACAAAACTAAGATGATTTCAGAGATAAGGAAAAAAATATAAAAGAACATAATGGGCAAGAAGTTGAATTTTTAACATTTACAAATAAAAACCTAAGTCTACATGAATTACTTTCCCAATGAAATGAAAGAATGGAAGAACAAAATAGAAAATAAACTCAACAATTTATTTTATAAACAAGAAATTCATTTTAGAAATACAAGCATAGTCATGAAAACTAAGAGGCTAAAATAAAATTAATATATTTTGCACAATTCCAGAAGAACAAAAATTGTAATCATGATTTTGGGTAAGACTACAATAAAAATGGTTGGAGAGAAATAATGTTAAGTATATTCTTAAAATCACTGTAGAAAATAAAATATCTTTATTAAAAGATTAAAAAAATATAAGTTTTCATTATTTGTTTTCTCACAGTTAAGAAATTACATTTTGTTATGTTTTGTATCTGTGATTTCATTGGTGTAAACAACTTCCCTTTGAGGAAATTCTTTCTACCAATGTACTTCGAAGAAGGAAAGCAGGGAAGGGATAAAGTATTTATATAGTACCTACTGCTTGCCCGATACTTTACCTAGTGCTCTGCAAATAACATTTCATTTGATCCTCACTATAACCCTTCAAGTTAGGGGCTGTTATCCCCATTTTAAAGTTGAGGAAACTGAAGTAAATATAGGTTAACACAGTGTCACACAGCTTAGATGTGTCAGAGACCAAACTTGAATTTGAGTTTTCTGGATTCTCAAGACCAGAAACTGTTCCACAGTGTCTTCCTTTAAGACTATATAGTAAAGCGGGGGGTGGCTAGGTGGCATAGTGGGTAAAGCACTGGCCTTGGAGTCAGGAGTACCTGGGTTCAAATCCGGTCTCAGACACCTAATAATTACCTAGCTGTGTGGCCTTGGGCAGACCATTTAACCCCATTTGCCTTGCAAAAACCTAAAAATAATAATAATAATAAAAAAAAAGACTATATAGTAAAGCAAAAGTCATGGGGCAACACAAGTTGTTCCTGGGGAAACAAAAGTCATCATGACATGAAACTGTGAAAGGACTGATCATTTATAAATTAGTTTCCACTTAAACATTTCTCCTATTTAACACTTAAATCTAATGTCTCAACCTCAATTTCCTTGTTGGTAGTCTGGAAGAATGCTTAGAGATACTCCAGAAGAGAATGATTTTGAATAGCACCAAATAAAGAGATTAAGGGAGATCCTTTGTGAAAATTTATGAAGTACTGAAACAAAAATCATAAAGATCACAATGAATCAAAATAGAATAAACTTAAAGAATTTGTTACTGAGTGATAATGGCAGAAGGTGGCGGCATTCAGGGAACAAAGGAGCATACCAATTTCTCCTCCTGACATTATGTGTCAGGAAGCATGAGTGAAGTAATGTCCAGACTTGAAAAGACTACCAAGAGATGTGATGTCTTAAAGGGAAATCTAAGTTTTGGGAAGTATCAGCAGATGGAAAAAATGTGAAGATGTCTAAGATGAAGAGAGTTTGTTAATGAAAGAGGAACATTCCAGAGGACACTGTTGGAAAAGAAGACATAAGTTACTAGATAGATTAGGGATGTCCAATAAAGATGAAATTGGGGAAAAGTAGCTGGGGAAATGGGTTTCAAATGTGGAGAAAAAGCTAGTGAGATTCCATTATAGTTGTAAAAACATAGTCCTTACCTTTCTCCCTAATTTCCACAGAAAGAATTCTTTGCCTCTGCCCTTTCTGCTGCTACCTTCCCTCTCAACCTCTGCAGGTTAGAGAGGCCAATCAAAGACAACAAGGTTTGAGGCACAAGAATGAGTGTTTAGTAGGGAGGGAAGCCTACTATCCTACCAAAAGTTGGCACTTGGGCACCCAAGTTATGGTTCTAAAAGCATTTTCAGTAGTGAGTGAATCAAAGAAGACATCATAAAAATTATATATAGTGTATAACAGTAATGCAGTATATCAAAATTTATGGGATATAAAGACTTAAAAACTAAAAATTTTTTAACTTTAAAACATTTAAAAAATAGGAAAACAACTGATGAGCAAATTGATGTTGCAGTTTTAAAAACAAAATAGATATGTCAGGTGAGGAGTGTATAAAGCTGAAACTTGTGCAACTGAAAAATACAACTCAGGAAAAAATCTAGATGAAAAATTCTTATTGTCAAATTAGGGCTTGCAGTTGGCTAAAGGCTAACCTTCTGTGTAGTTGATTACTACACGTGTATCTTACTGCAGATGAGCTGGGCTCAGAACTTAAAGAGGAAAAGAATGAACTTGAACTATTTGGGAAATTATGCAGCACTTCTCATAACCTCAAGATAATCTCTGTAATAGAATCTCTTTTTAAAGTACCTGTATTCTCTTGGTATTGCTATATTGCTGCAAAGGAATCAAAATCTCAAATAATACCTTTACTTGTATGCTTATCAACATCTAATTCAACCTTATTTTTCTCCAGTGACTTTCCCTCTGTGATTTTTCCTTCCTGTTATACTCTTCAGAAACCCTGCTCTATTGCTAATGGCTATTAATCTTGGTTCTCTTTTCACTTTTCATCTTCTTGTAGTCACTTTGTTCACTGTGATCTTTTCTGAGGTTGACTTTTCTTATATCCCCTAATTCTTGGGACTAGAATGTTGAGCTTAGCATATTCCCTGTTTAGATGTTGATTCCATCAGTCAGTTCAGTACAGATCCTTGTTGCTATGATACCACTCTCCAGGTTTCTTTGCCTCCTCTCAAAGAATTCATTACTTAGCTTGTACTTTTCTATTCCCTGCCTTAGCCTTTGTGTTTATCCTAAGGAATTTCTATACATTTGGATGTCTCCTTGAACTGCTGGACTCCTAGTTCATCTACTAAACTAACTCCCATTACCTATATACTCACTTCCCTCAGAGATGATCTGGTTTTTTTTTTTAAGGTTTTTTTGCAAGGCAAATGGGGTTAAGTGGCTTGCCCAAGGCCACACAAGTAGGTAATTATTAAGTGTCTGAGGCCCGATTTGAACCCCAGTACTCCTGACTCCAGGGCTGGTGCTCTATCCACTGCACTACCTGGCCTCCCCAATGATCATACTCGTAATCACACCATCATTCATAATTGTATCAGCTTTATTATTTTTAACTTTGAAATTCTCTTCTGTGATCCTAAGTTCCTATACTTCTATCTTTCCTTCTGCTTTACTCTTCTGATTGCTAGTCTTTATCTTTATTTAACATAAGCTTCAGTCCCTGACTATCCATTTCTGTCCTTTTGATCCCTTACCCTAGCTAGCCATGCCCTCGCTTCTCTTAACAGTATTGAACCTATCATCTACCAAATCAGTTAAACATTTTTCACCATCCTTGGTATCATCCCCTTGTACTTTTGAAGATCCTCAATCCAGGATCTTCAAAAAGCTGTTAAACAACTCATGTATGAAATCATACCATTCAAATATAGATATTCCAATGTATCTCTGATCTCACCATCTTGGAAGTCTGTCTACCACTGTAGATCTCAACCTATCAGTACCTACATGGCTTGTATAGGTCCTAAACATATCCTCCTACAAGTTACTCAGTGCCCCTTTTCTTAGGATCATACATTTCCCAATGACATTTTTATTACTGTTCATTAAAATTAATCACTGGTTATATTTTGTAGCCTGTTCATATTTAGTACATGCCTTTCCATTGCCTCCAAGTGAAATTAATTTTTAATACTTTGGAGATTGTTATATTCATGTTGAATTGCCTTTTGTTCCCATGGGAAACTGAAGTCATTGGAGGAGCTTTGCAGTTTTTGGAGGTAATCAGTTTGTTTACTTTTTGTGTCCAATTCTCTGACCGAATCACTTTCCATCTGTACTATCTATCCTAGATATACATACTGATGAACAGACTTTGCATGTTATTCATTCAAACGCTCATTTTATTTTATTTTTTCAAATGCTCATTTTAACATGGAAAATAGACATCATTCTTCCCCTTAATAAGAAATTGGGAGTCATTGGTTTTAAGTTTAGTCTGGATTGGATTAAAGATAGTTTAGTGATACTGAATTTAGTTATTCAGTTGTTGTAATAACCTAAAGCCTAGGGAATGATGGCAGTAGGAATGAATAAGAAAGAATCAATAAAAGATTTCAAGGGAAAAATTGATATAACTTGTGACTAGATGAGAGAATAAAATGTTAGCCTAACCCACTATAAAATCTAGATCGATCTTATTTTCTCATCCCTAAGGAAAACTGCTTTATGGTTTCCTTTATTGTCTCGTCAGCAGAAATTGAACCCTTTCTCTAAACAAAAAGTAAGCACAAGCTGCTCCAGAAAATGAGATCTGTCATCTTCCTTCTCTCCTTCCCCCTTTCGCTCAGCAATAATGATTGGTCTAAGTGCAGGACATGCTTTTTTTTGTTAAGGAAATATATAGGCTGTCATCTTATTATGAATGCATTCAATATACATTTGACTATCTTCTGTTAGTTTTGCTTTCTATTGTGAATACAGAGAAGCATTTTGCATGGGTCATTGTGCCAATTTATTATCTCTTCATTATCCTGCTTTGTGCAGAAATATGGAAAAAGCTTTACATTTGTTTCAAATAATTTGGGGCCTATTTTCTACTTTAATTAAAATTATTTTTAATTACTACTGTGTATTGGATTGGAGTAGAATATTTCTTTAAAAGAATTGAAGATGTTCATTAGTTATCTATAAATATTTCATTCACCTTCCTTAGGATTCAGCAAACTTGACCATCAACATATCTGTTATGTAGAAAACATTGTTGGGGTATGTAGGGAACTACAAAGATAAAACATGATTTTTTTCATGGATGGGCTTTTGAAACATCATGTATCATGGTTACTTGTATAATTGAAGTGCTTTATGAAGAAGTCTTACTGATGGGGAAAGATTTTATAGAAGGTATGGCATAGAGGCTATGGAAAGCAGGTGACAACACGGTCTAAGGGTAGCATTAACAAAGGCATTGAGATGGATGATAGCTTAAAACACCTGTGACATTTGGCAAATATTCTAGTTGTTTGAAACATATAGTACACAGAGATTAGGAAGGAAAAGTAAAAGACCAGAAATGTAAAATGTGCACCAAATTGTGAGAGTGATAGGGCTTCAATTGTAAAGCTAAGGAGTTTGACCCTTTTTTAGTGGCCATAAAATACTAATGAAGATTTTTAAATAATGGATATCTGCATGAATTCTCTCTTAGTTCCTATTTTCTCTTAAGGAAAATCCATATAAAGAAGCCCATATAAAATCTACCTTATATAAACTTGAATCTACTTTCTTGTCCTAAAGACATTTTTTCTGATGATTCACTCAGGTTGACAACTTCTTGCTCCTTTGCTGTGTTTTCATGGACTGCATTTTTTAACCTTGAGAAGCATTAGCAGTTAACCTTTCTTGAAAGAAAGCAGTAGAAAAACAAGAGAAAGCAATTTAGTAAAGATTTTTCTACTTGAAGTGGAATGAGCTCTTAAAGGACAACAGCAACATGAGCAAAAATTTAAGGATCTTTTTCCAATTATATTCTCTGATAGCCAACTGGATCCCTGCTTGGTTGGTATTTATGAGTTGAGTGCCCTCTCATGGTGGCATAAAGGTAATAGAAATTTGTCATTGATTCTGGAAGAATTTTTTTTTTTTTTTAGATTTTTCAAGGCAATGGGGTTAAATGGCTTGCCCAAGGCCACACAGCTAGGTAATTATTAAGTGTCTGAGGCTGGATTTGAACTCAAGTACTCCTGACTCCAAGGCCAGTGCTCTATCCACTGCGCCACCTAGCCTCCCCATTAGAATATTTTTTTCAATAGGCATTTGGATGATTAGGATCTGGGCAGATTATGATATATTCACCATTTTTTGTTTGTGTGGCAGTTGCTAGACACTGCTTTGGAGAAGATCAGTGTCATTTTGGGATAGATTTTCTTCCCTAGAACATGAAAATCCTTGCAACAAACTTTTTATTTTAGGTTGAACGGCCTCCTTCTCCATTCTCCATGGCCCCACAAGCTTCTCTTCCTCCAGTACCACCACGACTGGATCTTTTACAACAACGAACATCCATTCCTTCAGGTGCTTCTAGTCCTGGAACTGCTTCTAAGGTAAAGACTTCTATCTCTGTTCCCTGTTTTTTAGTGCTAAGCAAGTGTATACTTACCATCTTCCATTATATCTTAGCAGGTTACCCCTGGCTCCCTTCATAAGGACAAACCTTTGCCAATCCCTCCCACACTTCGAGATCTCCCTCCACCACCTCCTCCAGACAGACCACATTCCATTGGGGCAGAGAGTCGATCTCAGAGACGTCCACTACCCTGTACACCAGGCGACTGTCCTTCCAGGGACAAACTTCCCCCTTTTCCTTCTGGCCACCCAGGAGAATCATGGCTTCCCCGGCCAATACCCAAAGTACCTACAGCAACTCTAAGTCCTGGTGACCCTTGGTCAGGCAGAGAATTGACCAACAGGCACTCACTTCCTTTTTCACTGCCTTCTCATTTGGATCCCAGAGCTGATGGTCTTAGGCATGGAAGCACTTTCAGCCTTGATGCCCCAATGGTGAGTCAGTTTTACTATAAGCTATTCAAAAAATAAGAGTGTCTGTGGAGCACTCTAATTAGGTACTCTGGGGAATACACAGCATATGTTAGGGTAAACATGTATCGAGATAACTTGCTGCAGTCTAAAGACTACATGAGAAGACAGATAGTAAGTCCTAAACATTTGAAAATGGAAAAAATCATTTTCAGTAAAGATGATTTGAGTTTCAATAGATGGGTCAAACTTGTAAATGGGAGGAGGAAGGGTTTTCCAAGTTTAGGGGAAAAATTAAGAAAATGCAAGGTCTTTTTAAAGGAATGATAAATAGACTGGTTTGGGTTAACATAGTAGGAAACAAAACCAAAAACGATAACTAGAATCTTATGGGGAGGTTATGGTTCCAGGGTAAGGAGTGAACTTTATTCTCTGAGCAATGAAGAACTCTGGAGATTGCTGAGCAGTATATATTTGGCACAGTGAAGTGATTGTGTAGGAAGATTAATTTTGTGACAATATGAAAGGTTGAGGTGGGGCATACTATGTAAAAAGAATACAGAAACTATGGATCTGGAATGTACTTCTGTTAGTGACTGTTTGAACTTGGATAAGTCATTTAACCTCTCTGGGCTTCCTTTTTTTTCATCTGTGCAATGAGGAGGGTAAACTAGATAATTTTTAAAGTCATTTCCATCTCTAAATTAATGTTGTTACATAATTAGAATAGTCTAATTTGTTAAGCACCTATTGCATATAGAAACCACTGTGCTGGTGGATAGTTTGTTCTAAAGTTGTTTTTCAATTGTGTCCAACTTTTTATGACCTCCATTTGGCATTTTCTTGGCAGATACTAGAGTAATTTGCTTTTTCCTTCTCCCATTCATTTTACAGATGAGAAAACTGAGGCAGAGTTAAATGACTTGTCCAAAGTCACCAACTATTAAGTATCTGAGATGATATTTGGACTCAGGAGAAAGAGTTCCTAATTCCAGGTGCAACATTCTATCCACTGTGCCACCTAGCTGCCCAGAAATACAGATAGTTTAGGCAAATTGTAATCTTGTCCTCATGGACTTTATAGTCCAATAATGTGGTAAGATAAGCATTCATAAAATAATTGGAATATAATAATACCTGTATTAGAAAGATATTAGCAGTGATAGGTGAGACCCATGAGAATAGAAGAGTAGAGAGTCATTGCTGACTTGGGGGTGTCAGGGAAGGAAGGCTTCCTCATGGGTAGGTATCTTTTTGAGTTGGACTTGAAAGAATTAGTAGAAATTCAATAGACAGAAGCCTTTTAGGCAGCAAAGAATGATGAGGAAAGTATTCCAAGCAAAGGAATCATAGGCCAGAGACATGAAGTTAGATTACTATATGACAAGTATAGGGAACAATGAGTTTTAGTCCATTTTGACTAAAGCATGGATTACATGAAGACAGTAGACAGATGGTTTAAAGGTAAATAAAGAATTGAGTCAAGAGCCTATTTGTATGCTATTGAAATAGAACAGTAATTGGTTATGAAAACTTATACTTAAGTATGGTGGTAGTGGAAGTAGAGAGAAGGGAATAAATAGTTGAGAAATTGTAGCCTTCAAATTGTATATGTTATGTGGTAACTGATTGGATAAGTAATGCGAAGGAGAGGAAAAGGTCAAATAACTTTAAAGTTTTAAACATGGGAAACTGGTTCAATGTTAGTGAAATCAAGAGGAATAATTTTGGGGAAAAAATGATAAAGTATGAGGAGTAGTGGGGAGAATTGAAAGAAAAGAATATGCACAAGAATGATTGTAAAGAAGAAAAAAGATGACTATATAAGGAAGGAGCAAAGAAGTTTCAAGTTTGGATGACTGGTACAAGATTTGAGTTTTAAGTGCAGCAGATCATATTCAACAGGCAGTCAGAGGGAAAGAGATCGGAGGCAAGTAGGAAAGTACAGATGGATGTAATTTTCCAGATTCATTCTGCTTGGGGCAGAGTCAAGATGGAGTAGTGAAAGGGTACAATTGCCAAATCTCCTCCAAAATCTCTCCTACAAAACTATCATAGAAAGTGCTAAACAGAATTCAGATTAGGAAAGCAGCAAAAAGTCAAAGTGAATCATTTTTGTAGCCAAGGGCCACTTAGAAAATTAGAAAGAAAGATCTGTGGACACTGGGTGGAGGCTGGTCAGAAGTAGGACATGGTAAGGGGCGGCTAGGTGGCATAGTGGACAGAGCACTGGCCCTGGAGTCAGGAGTACCTGAGTTCAAATCTGGCCTCAGACACTTAATAATTACCTAGTCGTGTGGCCTTGGGCAAGCCACTTAACCCCATTGCCTTACAAAAAAAAATAACCTAAAAAAAGGACATGGTAGATGCAGTATCAGCTATGGACTGTGGGTTATGGGACTTCAACAGCAACCTGGGACAGAAAGAAAACTGAATATCTAGTCAGAAAGAGATCCCATGGCACCTCTGTACTAGCACAGGACCAGGGGCCATGGAACAGAGGCCCCACCTTTGTAAAGACAAGAACAGGAAGACAGTGTCCAGACTTTCTTTCACACCACATTAGAAATACCAAAAAACATTCAGGTCCCCAAATTGAGCTGTGAAAGCATCATCAGAAGGATATAAAAGACAGAAGCATAGACTTTCCCTTTCCCCCAATCCCCAGATGAACCAAGCCCAATGCTTAATATGTAAAGTCTAAAGTCAAGAAGTAGGCTAGGAAAATGAGCAAATAAGAAGACTGTAATAGGGTATGCCAAGACAAAAATTTGGAGAACGGTGACTTGAAACCATCTATAAGCAGAGTCTCAAAGGAAAGTGTGAATTGGATAACAATCTTTTCAACAAGAATTCCTAGAAGAGCTAAAGAAAAAGATTTTTAATAACAAATTAAAAAATAATAGTGGTAGAGGAAAATTGGGAAAAGAAATGAACTATGTAAGAATATTATCAAAAGAATTAATAATTTGGTAAAAGAGTCACTGAAGAAAATAACTTCTTTAAATATCAGAATTAGGGGTGGCTAGGTGGTGTAGTGGATAAAGCACCGGTCCTGGAGTCTGGAGTACCTGGGTTCAAATCTGGTCTCAGACACTTAATAATTACCTAGCTGTGTGGCCTTGAGCAAGCTACTTAACCCTGTTTTCCTTACAAAAACCTAAATAAATAAATATCAGAATTGGCCAAATGTAAAAGAGATAAAAATTCTGACCAAAGGAAAAAAACTTAAAAATTAGAATTGATCAAATTGAAGGTAATGCTCTATGAGACATCAGTAAACAGACTTATTCTGGTTCTATCAGAAGAATTTAACATTACTTGAAATACGGAAAAGCGTAGAATGAATAGAATTACCTCCATTTCATTCTTCCTCCTTTTTTTGTTCATTACAATTATATATGCACTAAATAGGGAAATAGTGAATTCAACTTTATGGTTATTGATATGTAAAGGTCATTTTGAGTTTGATTATAAATGTTTATGCTAAAAAAAGGTTGTTAATCTATATTAACATCATGTAAGTAATGTCTTTATAAAATAAATCCTGAGAAACAGCATGGCATAGTGAATAAACACTGGCCTTGAAGTCATGAGAGCCTGGGTTCAAATCCTATCTCAGAAACTCACTAGTTATGTGATCCTAGGCAAGTTATTTAACCTCTGTATTTTCTTGACTCTTGCATGATCATTCTCATAAATGAGTCTTAAGAGGCTGAAATCAAGTATTTTTATTCAGTTATAATAAAGCCAGGTGTGAGGTATTAGAAGAAAAGACTAAATGACCACTGTGTTGTACAAGGTAGATAAAGGGAAAGGGGAGATTTGAATGTATTACTGTGATAGGTAAGAACTTTTTAGCATTTTTTCCCTCCTTTCAGAGCATGAACAATAGTCCATTAGCTGGACCAGAGTGTGAGCACCCTAAAATCAAGCCTTCCTCTTCTGCCAATGCCATCTATTCTCTTGCTGCCAGGTATGCTATTAAAACCAAATTCAATGTAATAGATTGTTTAGGGTAGATCAGAAAGTTTTTGAGTAAATTATTTCTAGAATAAAAAAGATGAATGCTTCTAAAAGAGTTATCAGAAAAGTTCCCCGAGCCTACCAATTATAACTTTTTGAATGAAAAACTAATTCCTGGTCCATTAGAACCTAGTTTTTAAAATAAAACTTCTGGGATTAATATTGTCAAGAATCAAGGATTTGTGCAAGTATTGAACATCTTTAATACAGAAGCCACATCTGCTTCATGTGGAATATACTCTATTCTGCCCTGAGAACCTTATCCTTGTTATGTCTCCTATCAGGAGAATTAATGGACTCAAGAAGATTAATGTGAATTTTGGACTTAAATTTGCTGCAAAAAACATTTTGAAGTCCTATTTCAGACCTTGATGGTGTTCCAGCTCTTGATTTGTTTAACTCTACTTGATTAGATCTAATATAACAGGATGTTTTCTCTTCTGTCTTCTGTACCTCCCAGACCTCTTCCTGTGCCAAAGTTGCCCCTTGGGGAGCAGTGTGGAAGTGAAGAGGATACAGAGTATATGTCTCCATCTTCTCGGCCTCTGGTGCTTCCTGGTGCCAGCCTCCAAAAGATAGAAGTGAAACGACCTTTGGAGATGCCCCACAGTTTGCAGTAAGTTCCCACTAGTCACAGACTTTACTAGTATAAAAATTGTGACTTTGCCCCCTTTTTTTATTTATGTTTGAAGTTTTATTAATGTACTTTTACACTACATTTATTTCCAAATAGGACTTTTCTTTTAAAAAAAAAAGACTGTGAAACCCAATTCAGCAAAACCATCCATCTATCATAAACTGTGTCTGAAAAGGTAGCCTTCCACCACTAAGGCTCCCCAACTCTGCAGTGAAAGGAAGAAGTTACATTTATCATCTCTTTTTTAGGTCATTATATTTACACAACATTTGGTTTCTATTTATTCTTTATGTCTATCTTGTTGTAGATATTGTATATGCTTGTGCTTCCTTCTGCTTACCTTACACTATCAGTTTATATAAATCTAAAAATGTTTCTTTGAATTAATCATATTCATTTTTTTAGAGTGCAATAATACTCCAATACATTCCCATGTCACAGTTTATTTAACTATTTTCTATTTTGCAATCACCTCATTTGCCTTTTTTTTTTGCAAAAAAATTTCTCTGCCTCTAAATTTAGAGGCCTTTAAGTGGCCCAGTGAAACAGAGCCTTGAGATTGAAGTCAGGAAGACCTGAGTTTAAGTCCTACCTCAGATACTAGCTGTGTAACCTGAACATGTTACTTAACCCTGTTTGCCTCAGTTTCCTCATCTGTAAAATTACTGGAGAAGGAAACAACAAACTACTCAGTATCTTTGCCAAGAAATCCTCAAATGTGGTTACTAGAAGACTAGCATTTAGGTAATAGTAATTAGGAAGTGATTAAGTCTCCTATTCTGTCTTAGGTTGTAGGTAGGCTAGACTTCGTTCTGAAGAAGTTTGTCATGCTCTCTGTTCTTTTCTCCTCCTTCCTCCCTTATTCAGAGTGTTTGATTCAGAGCAGCAGATCGATAGCTGTACCTATGAGGCCATGTACAACATTCAGTCTCAGGTTACATCTTCTGGCCCAGAGATCAGTAGTACATCTACTTCAGGTGAGTATCCCGACCTAAGGGCATTCATGTAAATAACTTTACTGAAGTAGCAAGAAGATGTGGTTATCACCTTTTTGCACTGGATGCTAAGCAACCATTTGTTTTAACACTTTTTTACAGTGCTCATAGACCAATCACTTTTGTTTTTAATTCTTTCTCAAGGCTTGGAGACTATAGAAGGTTACTTTGCTTGGGCCTGCATTGTTGGCAATTCCCCTCTATTCCCATTGCTTTGCAGCATTGATGAAATTCTTTTGTGTGTGGGTGGAGAGTACTTAATTCCCCACTTAACTAGCTGAGTTGAAAGGTTAAGAAGCCAGTGAACTCAGGGCCCCTTGATTGCCTTTGACTGATCATTTGTGGTCAGTTTCGGAATTACTGCTGGATTTTGAAAGATCCAAGTGTTTCTTCTCAGTTAACTGTGGGATTGATTTGTTCTATCCCTAAACTAAGAGGTATTTGTGAAATATAACTTCTCTTGTTAGTTGAGGGAGATCTGGCTGCAACCCTTCCCAGCAATGGTCCTGAGGAGTCAGAGAATGAAGATGATGGATATGATGTCCCCAAGCCCCCTGTGCCAGCAGTCCTGGCCCGTCGGACCCTCTCAGACATTTCTAATGCCAGTTCTTCCTTCAGCTGGATGTCTTTGGATAATGATCCCACAACAGGTGAGTGGACTTGTTTCTAGGTCCCATAAAGTTTGGGACAGCTTGCTATATGGTTTTAGTCCTAAAGTAGAGATGACTCCAAAATCGTATGTCTGGGTGTGTGTGTGTGTGTGTGTGTGTGTGCATAGGAGGAGAATAAACCTTTAAGTTAATCACTAATAATACCCCAAACCAGTTTGAAGATTGTGGGTATATTATTTTGCCAAAGGAAACTGTTTGTCCTTAAACCTCCAGCTCACACTCTGCTTGGGGTCATTAATATTACTAGCTATTCTAAGTATATAATGACACTGATAATTAAGCTTGGTACTTAAGACCAAATGTTCTTGGGTTTTGGTTTCTTTCCCATAATTTGTTGGCTCTAGAGATAGCATTAGGCAGGCTGGGGGATCTG
This sequence comes from Macrotis lagotis, assembly GCF_037893015.1. Lineage (NCBI taxonomy): Eukaryota > Metazoa > Chordata > Mammalia > Peramelemorphia > Peramelidae > Macrotis > Macrotis lagotis. The sequence continues at coordinate 643,135,880 of NC_133658.1, forward strand.
CCCTCATTTTGGATACTGACCATTAAGGACCAGACTCCTTGCACCTGTTGCTATCCAGCAGGATGGCGACTGAAGTTGCTGTCACTTTGGAAATTTGAGGCAACGCCCATGATAACAGCTGTTCACAAGAAACTAGTGGAGAGTTGCTTTTGTCATTGATCTGACCAGGGACTCTGCAGTCCCTTCTTGAAGGCAGAGTGTGTTTTCTCTATACTGCAACTTTGGGTTACTTTCTTCTTAGGCCTCTTTGTAGGCAACTGTCTTGGGTCCATTCACTGACAATATAGGTCATTTAATCCCCATTTAATCTTTTTCCATTTCTCACATGTGGATATAAAGACATCTGTTCTGAGGACCTCACAGAGCATTTTGAGGTTCACATGAAATAATATACATGGAAGTACTATACAAATGTGTTGCCTTTGTGGCAGCCTTGGTGCTGATTAGAAAAGGTACCTGATAAGCATCTGTGGTATTTAATGGGTCTGTTGACTATACTAGGAGAATACTAGGAGAATCTTATGAGGAATTAAACCCTAAGGTTCTTGGCCTTGAAGTTTTAAGATAAATCACTGAGGATCCATCCCTACAGCTGGGTGGGAAGCACATTCTTTCTTGACAATTGTTGATTAGTGATATCTTCATTTTAAAACATTATTACTCATATTAATATCAGTGATTCTGACCAGGTGTACAGATGGTTGATCACCTTACTGTTTCTCCTTGTAGGTTTCACTGAGGGTTCCCAAGTTCCTGAAAGGCCTCCCAAGCCTTTCCCTCGGAGGATCAACTCTGAACGGAAAGCAGCAAGCTGTCAGCAGGCTGGTGCTGTTCCTTCCACCTCTCCTCAGTTATCCAGTGAAATTGAGAGTCTCATGAGTCAGGGCTATTCATATCAGGACATTCAAAAAGCTTTGGTCATTGCCCACAACAATATTGAAATGGCCAAAAACATTCTCCGAGAGTTTGTTTCCATTTCCTCCCCTGCTCATGTAGCCACATAGCACATCACTTCTTTACCTCCAATTTCAGTGGACCAGTGAGCCGGGCGCCATGCTCCAGGAGCACCCCGAGAGGACAAAGGGTTTTTTTGGAGACTTCAAACTGAAGTCTTGCCCTTGTCTGGTGGATGTCTCATCTGTGGTTCAAGATTTCAAAGCAGTGGAACAAACACAGAGCAAGCAACTAGGATGTTGTTTTGTTTTGTTCACTTTATAGTGTGTGTTGAGGGCAGTTTGCCTTCAGTCCCCATTTAGAGAAAGCGTTCATTTTTATGATGGCATGGTATGGTGCAACTCAGTCCCTTGGGGAGCAGTCCAAGGGCAGTAGAATATGTATGGGGAGGGATAAACTAAACTGAAGGCTTTGAGTTTTCCAGCTTAGGTGGGTGGGTGTAACTTTGTGTGTGTGTGTGTGTTGTGTGTGTGTGTGTGTGTGTGTGTGTGTGTTGTGTGTGTGTGTGTGTGTGTGTGTGTGTGTTTGTGTCCTGTCGTCAGAAGATTAACCCCAGACAGACCTCCATTTTCTGGGGATAGGCCCAAGAGGTTTAGGAAGTGATCTTTTGGTAACTTCCATCTACTGTGGTATTATACCCCTATCCTAGTGTGTATTGCAATTTCATTGCTCTTCCAGGTATCATGTGCATAGCTAAAGTCCTTTATTTTTAAACTGTCTTCTTTTCTGTCATTTGCTTCACCATCCATGGTGCTCTTGTCATTGGCCATGGACTGATTATGACTAACTTTTAAGTGAAGCCAGGGAATTTATGAGATATTACGTTTTATGTGTGGTTGTGTTTGTTTTGGGGGTGGGGATAAAGTATTGTTGCATTATCATTACAAATGTTTGACTTTAGCAGCTAACACTGGTCACTCCGAAATGCTGTTTCTATAGGAACATTGAATTTGACAAAATAAGATATTTTAACTCTCCTAATTAAACCATGGCTGAATTGAGTCAGAGACCTTCAGATACATTCCTTATCCATCAGAGAGTAGAAATCAATTACCTTTGTACCAGATGTATATTCTGAGATTTCCTTTTTTTTTATTGTGGGAAAGGAGGTAACATAATAATCCAAATCCTGGGAAGCTTTCAGAAACCTTGGCCATATGCTATTTACCTTTATATAATGAATGAAAAAATAGAGTTAGTTTAAGCATCCATCAGTCTGACTCTCCCTCTTATTAAATTTCTTTTAACCCTTTTCAGGCATCTTCCTTCAGCAAGGGTCAAATTATCATTTTCAGAAAATCCTTCTTTTGTCTTCCCCAAAATATGAGGCACTTATTTTGTTGCTAAGGTGTGCAACTGTTAGCTTCCCTGCTTAAGTTGGTGCTTGTCCATGAGCTTTGATACTAACTCTTGTATAATTGTAACATTAGAGACAGCCTCTTTCTCCCCACCATTTACCCTCTCCTTAGCTTTTGTACTTCTCTATAGAGTAAATTGCTGCTGCCAGAGAGGAGACCCCAGATACATTTAGTCTCCAAAGGAGGATAGAAGCTTCCCATTTCACATTCAGCTTACAGAAGTTGGTAGGAAGGAAAGCAGAATTTGTGAACACCATAGTGAAGCATCATCCTAATTATTGAGATCAGTATAGAGCTTCACCATTTAAGACTAAACCCAATTGCCTATACAAAAACATTGAACCTCTGAGAAGGAATTAAGAAAAAATCCCAGCAATTTCCTTGTACACTGTTAGAATCTGATTTTTGAAGTTCTTACTTCTCTAGAGCTGTTGCGGGGCCTTGTGCTTCTAAATATATAATATTTATCTGTTACACATACTACCTTTTATGTAGATACAAAGTTCTGCTTACATAGAATACAGACAATTTCTTCTTTTTTTAACTTGCAAAAACTCAGTCCAAAGCCTTATATATGAAGTTATATATTGGGGATGTGTCAACACAGTGTTGGCAGGCATTTGTCAAATGTCTCTTTTTTCCCCCTCCCTGCAACTTGCCTTTCCCTTTAAAGAAAAAAACAAAACAAAACCTATGTAACAAATAAACATAGTCAAGCAAAATACCCTATATTGATCTTGTTCAAAAACGTGGATCCTCTTCTGCATATTGGTCCACCTCGCTTCTGTCAGGATGTGGATAATATTCTTTGTCTTTGATCCTTTGGAATAATGATTGATTGATATATTGATCTATTCATAAGTCTTTCAAATTTTTTTTATAATATTGATGTTATGCCACAAGTTGTTTTCCTGATTTTTCTCATTTCACTCTGCATCAATCCATACAAGTTTTCTCAGTTTTCTATGAAATTTGTCTCCATTTCTACAACACACTAGTATTCCATTACATCCATATGCCATAATTTGTTCAGCCTTTTGCAGTTGATAGGCATCCCCTAAGTAAATGGCTCTTAACATAAAGTTATCCACATCAGTTTACCTGAGACTTCTTGATCTTTTGTCTAAGAGAATTTATCTTTAATTGAGGCAAAAATTTAGGATAAATTAAGGTGAATCTTCAAAACTTTTCATCTGATTTTTGATTTGGGGCAGTTCTCAATCTATGATTTATGACTCCCCCCCTTTAAATTTTGATCCATTGTCAGATTCTTAGTGCATATATATTATGTACTCACTAAGTTTGTTGATTAATAACTTCTAACTTGTGTGTACTCATAGAAAATGGTTATAAAATCATACATAGCTAGAAGGAAACTGAGAGTTTGTTCTGTCCAGGTTATACTTGAAGCAAGAATCCTTGCTAAAATACCCCCAACAGGTAGTCATCTAACCTTAGCTCAAGCATTTCTAGTAATGAGGTGTTTACTAATTCCTGATTATAGTCCTTTTCCCTTTTGGAAAGCCTTAATTGTTAGAGAGGGGTTTTTTTTTTAATGGTATGCCAGAATCTGCCTCCCTATATGGGACCTTGATTGTGATTATTGCCTCTCATTCTGAGAAAATCCCAGATTAATTTATCTGAATGTTAAAATAAGATCAAGGTTATTTTACAATCTGAAAGCTGTTCCTAGCAATCACTAGCCAAACAAATTCTTTTCTTAGCTCATTTTGAAATAATACTTTAATATGAATATTTTATTGGTTTTATGGTTATTAGAAGGTTATAGGCTATGGGGTCTTGGCCCAAGGAACTCCTTTAGGAAATTTTTCCCCCATTAGCTTATCAATAGCTAATTCTCTTGTCTCCTTCCTTGAATTCTGTTGTCTTTTGGGAGAATACTACCTTTTTTTTCTTTTAAGTACAAAATGTCCATATTCTTTCTCCAAACCAGATTTTCTATAAAATTAAATATAGAATTTTGGCTTCCCCCAAATTGCTTTAAACATCCTGTAACATATATAGCTCCCTTGTTCAACATGACCAACAAACACATGATGGCTATGAACAACCAACCACAAAGTTTTTACTTCTTACACCTCGATCCTTCCACATAAAAGAATTTACAAAGGTTAGCGTGAACTCTAAACTTTCTCAAAAATCTGAGCACAAAATGGGAGAACTTGTAGAACCTTGGTATCTCCCTACAGTAAAACTCAAATAAGGGCACTTAATTATCTTCTTGAGTAAGATCATTAGCTCTAGAGCTGAAAGGGACCTTGAAATTCTAGTTCATTCTCCTTGAGAGAAGTGAGGAATCAGCAGAATTCTGTGTTCCAGTCTTGGTCCTCTTAATTCTAAATGTAGTGTTGTTCTCAGACACCGTGTTGCCTTCTTTATTTGTGCATTCAGGAAACCCTACACTAAAACTAGATATTTGAAGGGTTACCCATCTAATTTTTATTAGGAACCCCCTTTTGCCATGGAAGTTATTGTGAAATGACTTAGAGCTTTTAAAGAATCTGAATTCAGATATAGAAGAAGAAATCTGCTGTGAAAAGCAGAAATGGTTTAGAGTTGCTGACCCCAGGTAGTATTTGATGGTCTGCATAAGTGCCAACCTTGGACTTTAGACCTTGCTAAGATATGCTTTTTAAGTGATTTTAGTTTTCTCAGAACTTATCTATGGAAATTTGATCCTGATCTCTCTTTTTTCTAAATTTTCATTCAACTCTTAATTCAAGGTTCTACCTACTGACTTTTTTTTAGTTCTTGAACCTGATTGGTTCTCTGGACCACTATATGTGATAATTATTTCCCTTTCCCCTCCTTCCTCCCCCATTATTTTGATTCTAACACCATCTTGCCCTTTTCTTACTGATCCTCCAAATTCAGTTATGTTTTCTAAGGCTGATTTATATGACAAAAGAGAGATTTAATCATATATATTAAGGAAAGGTAACATAAAAGTATATACAAAAGAAGCCTATCTAATGTTACACTAGGTGGCCCTTAATTTTACTAAGCTATTGTAATTTTCTGATTTCAGAATTGGAAAGGATCTCAGAGATCATTTAATTCAACCCATGCCTAAAAGAGAATCCTTACTACAACATATCTTACAAGTAGATACCCAGCCTTTACCTGAAAACCTCCAATGAGAAGGAACCCATTACCCAAATAGATAGCTTATTCCATCTTATATTTTGTTAAGAAGCCTTTTCTTATATCAAAATTAAATGACAGTTCCCATGCGTTGCTTCTAGTTCTGTCTCCTGAAGCCAAAAGAGAACATATTTAATCCTTTTTCCATATGGCAACCTTTTAGATACTTAATGGAATCTTGGAAGCTGAAAGGACTTTAATGACCTAGTCCAAATCCCCTTGTTTTATACAGTTGAGAAAGCAGGAATAGAAAGGTTAAATGATTTGCATGAAGGTTAAGTGACTGACTTGCCCAGTTACCCAGCAGGTGAGTATTTGAGTCAGGTTTTGAATTAGATCTTCCTGACCCTAAACCAAGTATTCAGACCTGTGCCAATGCTGTAGCTCTTCTTAAAGCAGTCATCCAGTCTCCTTGGAGTTCTCTAGTCTTCAGATTAAGTGGGTTTAGTTTCTTCAACCAGTTCTTTTATGGCAAAAATTCGACTACCTTCAACCTTCTCATTTGCTCTCCTTTGATCACTTTCCAGATTTTCAATGGCCTTTACACAATGGAATGCTATGAAATGTGCAGTATTCTAGGCAGTCTGTCCAGGATGATATAGTAAACTATCACTACTCTATTCCTGGAAACTGTGCCTCTTACCTTAGACCAAGCCTAGACTATATGTCATGGCACTGTAGATCATCTCATCAATACCTCTCAACTTGAAGATGATAAAACTGAGGCTTAGGGATGTTAGGCCACTTAATTAGAGTTGTATAGCCAATAAGTAACAGGGTATGGATTAAAACCCAAGTTTTCCACTTTCAAATCCAATGATTCCTTTTTATCTTAGGCATTTGCTGCCTCCTAACTGGAAGTGTTCAATTATATTTACCATTTTATCCATGGGGGTGGGGGGGTACATTTATCATTTTGTAATTCCATGCCTTCTGTTCTCTCCTCTGTGGCCCTCCAAATCCAGTGACAAGCATAGAAAGATATGAAAAAGGGTTTGGATACTTAACCCTATTCTTCAGAAGTAAGAATAATCCAACTGTTATACTTGAGATTCATAAAAGATCATTTCCTTTCAGTCTCCCCCAAAAAACTTACAATTTTGCCCTTTTTTTCCACTTTGCTTTTGGTATACTGCCTGAAATTCCCAAAATTAAAAATTAATTTGAGGTCAAAGTTTTCACATTAGTCTGAATCAACATAGTCCTATTTCTATAGCTGGTAGAGGGCATCTGTGTTGAGTGGAAATTTTACTTTGGAAGGGAGGCAAGTTATTCTGAGCATGGAACAGTATGGATGATAAGACCAGTCTTTATGGGATCCGGCTTAAAGAAGGGACTTGGTAATTGAAGAAAAACCATCAGGAGGCAGAAGAAAAAGAAAATGGTAAATTGCCAAAGACAAGCTCTAAGGCTAGTACTATTTGTTCTGTGTGTGTGTGTGTGTGTGTGTGTGTGTGTATAAATGTACATATTTATTTATATACACACACATATACATATACAAACATACATATATGTATAGTTTTTTCTTTTTGTGAGCATCCCCTGGAACCTAACTACAATCTGTTTCTTCTGGAAAGTAAAGTCTAAGTTCCAAATAATAAAATTACAAACTAATTTTTTGTACCACCCCATCTTCTATTACTTTTGCATCAAATGCTGATTCTTTATCAAGATAAAAACAATAGGCCATTAATAACAGGGAAGACATGAATCCCACATAAAAAAAATGCTTAATAATATCCTGAATAATGAATGAGTCAAAGGGAAAAATCATAGAAATAATAATGATGATCCAACACGCCCTAATTTCTGAGATCCAACTAAATAGTTCTGAGACAAAAAAATTATCTTTCTGAGAAAATATAATTACAAAATAGAAAAATTGAAGGCCAGTGAATCTAATATGTAATTACAAAATAAACAAGTATATCCAAAGTAATAACAAATGAGAAAATTTTGACAATTAGATGAGAAATAGATAAATTAAAAAATGGTTTTAAATTATAGAATTAACAAAACTAAAGCTAGTTCTTTGAAAGGGGCTTACCTAACCTGGTTAAAAAGAAGAGAGAGGAAAAAAAATCAAATGACCAAAATAAGAAATTAGGTGAAATCACTACAAAAAAATACAATTAATTATCAGAACTTAGATGGAATGATTGTGATAAACAAGTTCCTGTCATTTGTGGTTGATCAGTGATTGTGTTAAAATTACAGATACTTCTCTCATTCTAGATTCCTGAAATCAAGATCAAGATTCCTGTTTGCAATTTTTTTTTGCTTTTATTGGAGAGAACTCTGCAGAGCCACTTACATAAAATACTTTAGTCCTAAAATAGGTCAGATTTCTCTTATTTAATCATAATTATTTCATTCAAACATCTTTCCTTTCCCTAGATCTGTTCTGACTGTAGTTATAACCTCGCAGGAATGTACCCCTTACTATCTTATACAGTCTTTTTTTTTTAAGGTTTTTTTTTTTTACAAGGCAGTGGGGTTTAAGTGGCTTGCCCAAGGCCACATAGCTAGGTAATTATTAAGTGTCTGAGGTAGGATTTGAACTCAGGTACTCCTGAATCCAGGGCTGGTGCTCTATCCACAGCACCACCTAGCCTCCCCTATCTTATACAATCTTAAAATGAATTGTTCTCATTTTTTCTGCATGCTTTCCCTTCAAGAGTCCAAATTGAAACCTACCTTCCCTAATGATCTTTTTTTTTTTTGTCTGTGTTAGAATATCTTCTGTCATAGAGTATCTGCTCAGTCTATTGCAGGCCCTCCTCTGGAGTAGGTCTTAATATTTTGTATGTATCACTGTGTCACTCAGATTCTCCATCTGTTACTGTTCACTTTTTCTACATGACGACCTATACTTTTTTTCTGATTATACATTTCCTGGGTAAAATCTTTGACATCCAAGTTGACCTTGATAATTGTTGCAGTCTCCTTGTCAGCTCCATGTTCTTTTCCATTATGCTTCAGGTTTTTTCTTTTTTCCATAGTATTCTTTATCTTGATGGAGTTAGTTAATTTTCCCCTAGGGAATCTGATAGTGAAATTTGTCTAACTTAATCAGTTACTCTGATTTCTCTGTTCCTAATGCCACACGAAGTATGGTATTTAATAATGTTAATTGATTGGTTTCTCTTCTTTAGAGACCAAAAATTGGTTTAGTAACACAATTCACCCAAGATCACCCTGCCTTGGGTTTGACCTTAGATAGTTATTCTAAAATATAACTAAACCTAAAATATTTGTATACCACTTCTTTGAATACTGCATGTACAAGTCTCCTTACAACATAGTTTAATATATTACAGAGAGTTCCTATCTCTAAGGGGTGGGAGGCGGGGTGTGTGTGTGGAAATTTCATACTTGTGTACTCATTCCCCTCTCTTCTTTGTTGCTATCTTACAAGCAGATAGGACCACATGAAGGGGTCAGCAGTGGGGATCATTTTTTATAAGCCTTCCCAGATCTTTCCCTTCCTCCTCTTGTCTCCATGGGTTTTTCCAGTTCACATTTCCTCTGAGTTTTTCCAGCTCTTTCCTCAACTTGTCTCAGGTTTGAGGGGATAGGAGGGTTTATGATTATATGTTCTCAGGGCAACTAGTTTAAGTATAATAGAAACCACTTTGTGACAGCATTTAAATGTAAGACATTTAATGTTTTGGCAATTACAGGAACATGGATTTGATGGAAAGTTTGGTAACTGTTTTCACTAAGCCCCTTTTGGCAAAATACCTCTTCAACTCCATTTTATGAACTTAAAACTTTTCCTCATTTTTTGGCTTATCTGCATCTTTTCCTCCTAATTTCATGTAGCAAACCTATTTAGCTAATTAGTCATTTTATTTATATATAGAAGACAGTGTGAGAACTCAGAGGATAGCATACATTTTAGTCACATGGTTTTGAGGAGAGTGGTAAATTTGATTAGCTGGACTAGACCCTATCTACTATTGAGCAAAGTGTGGCTCAACTATACCCTGAGTAAAATATTGAGGATCCTCCCCAATGCCTTTTGGTCCCAGGGATTGTCATAAAACAAAACAGAGGGGAGAAGTGATGGTGGGTGTAGGAGGAACTAGTGAAAGTCAGAAAGGAAATGTCATGCTGCAAATCCTTACTACAGTGGCAGTTGTTTAGAGGTCTTTTTTCCCCTACCCCTCAGTTTGTACTTGAAAAAAAAATGTGTGTCTAACCACTCCGCCTGCTTGTGTGAGGAAAGGCCTGAGGCCAAACCTAGGACTTCTGCTTAGAGATTTGACATCTGTACCACTTAGCCCAATTCTAACTGGACCCATGTTCTTTCACAAGGCCAGGAAGAAATACAAGAGTCACTCCACAGCAAATTCATCTCATTCCCTGTCAGAGCATATTTGGAAGTGAGAGGGAAACATTGCTCACAGGAGGGAGCACACTCTGAACCTCACTTTCATGCTCCTGAAACTAGAGGGAGGCCAACTGTGTGCCCTCTGTTCTGGCCAAGTCTTATGTTTCACATGTGTTAATTCTCATGTGTTGGCTCCCTCTTGCTGAACCACCTCTGACCTTGTTGTATGGCCAACATGCCAGGAACTGGATGGAATCTCCAGGGATGGGACGCTATGTCTGGGTATAGAACACATGTCCTCTCTCCTGTGGACAGCCCCTTCTTTGTTCTGCTGCCTCGGTGGAAAAGCCTACACACTGCCAGCCAGCGGAGTTGCCTTCCTAACTTTCAGCATGAGCTGAAATAGTTAATAATCTTATCCTTAAGGGAAAACCCAGCCTTCTACTTAAAAGTCATGGAAAGAGGAGCAAGGGGCAGCTGTGATGACTATTCCTCCCACTGGTTCTGTAATGACCTGGCTCTCTTATAAAAGACTTTAACCATAAAGATTTTTTTTTCTTTATTTAAAGTTATTCATTTCTCACACACTGAAAAAAAACAAACCAAATGTCTTGTGCCTTTCTTCGGGAGCACCGAATCCCTACCTACATATTAAGAACATACTATGGAAATTCTAGAGTCTTCCCCAACCCTAACCCTCCCAATGTCATTAATCACTAGAAAGAAGAAAATTTACCAGAGAAGGGAGTGCTTATGTATAATTGGGAGAGCTGACAGATTTAAACTCTATAAGTGGTAACTTGTTGACCTTTTGTCCTTGTCACAGCATTTAGTTGGAAGAGGAAACATTGTGTCCCGGGATTATGGTGGGGTTCAAGTAATTTAGTTACAATGGAGAGAAGAGAGGTTGAAATTTCTATGTTCAAGAGTAGTTGTCAGGTATCCCATGTGCCTCCTACCTTCCTGACATCTTGGCCTTCTCCCTCAGTGAAGGGCTTCAAGTATGAAGTAGTCAGCGCCTCCACAGGGCTTTACTATTCTCAGGGGGACATCTCGGAGGCAGCCACAAATCCCTTTGTCTTCTTGCCCCTCAGAAAGCCTGTGTTGCTAGAAATTTTGGTTTCAAGCAAAGAATGTGCTTTTTCTCTACTTGATGGTGTTGTATTCATTGTGTTTCCTTCATTTTCTCCCTGCTTAAAACTAACGAAAGGATCGGGAGATAGAAAGGGTTTTTTTTTTCATTCATACTTATTTCTCATTTCAAAATTCTTTATATGGGTGGAGCTGGAGAGAGGAACCAGTAACTTTCTCTCTTCAGAATGAAGAATCCCAGTTTGTATATCAGTATTTGGAAAAAAAAAAACTCAGACAAGATTTTCATAGACTATTTTAAAAAGTATGTGTCCTTAATATAAAATTTCTATAGGCAGTATTTAATCACTTCTCACCTGTAAAGAAACAGAAGATAAATATTCTTGCAGAGAATATTTAGCAGAGCTTTAAGATTCATTTTGGATTAAGTCCACTTTGTTTGCCAATGCATTGTGAACGTTTAGAGGTCGTCTACTAATGTTATTTATTAATTATTTTTCATTCCCATACATAGCCAACTAAAGAGCTTTTCCATGCACCCATGTCTGTTAAAAAATTATTTTTAAATAAAGTTCATTTTGTTGTAGCAGACTTGCTGTCCAGGCACTTTGGAAATATAGAAGGCAAACAGGCTGCCAGGAGCCTGGGCCAGTTCTTTTGACACATTATATCAGTACTGCAGTACTTGGGGGAAACTCAGAAGAGGAAGAAAATGGGTAGGGGAGGAAAGACAGGAAGTGCTGCTGCTGGTCTCCCAATACCACCTTCCTTCACTACACCTTATGTTAAGAGCTGAAGCTTCCCGGTGAGAAATGACTTATGTGTTTCCTTTGGTAGATCATCATGCCACTTGCTGAGAGGAAGAAGTTGCCCACGTTCTCTTCCAGCAGCTGCAAAGCATCTGATATATGAGCTTTTTGGCCCTTCCCCAACCCTGGAAGCCCCTGTTCCTGTGTGCTAGAGTTAAATAAGCAGAGCAACTTTGGGGATAGTTCAACTTTATTTTTCACATATCTCTCTAGATATAAATCCTGCAACAAACTTGTAAATTTACACAAATCCCAATAGAAATACATATATATATATGTATATATATATATATATATATATATATATATACATATATATACATATATATATATATATATATATATATATATATATGTATACATATACACAAAATCAAAGCTTTGACCACATCCCATTTCTAATTTCCAAGTACCATTCACCTTTATTGGGTCCATATCCGAGGGTGTATGCTTCTCATTTGATAGTATGGTGCTAACTAGTCCATAGGTTAAATCCCTAACTTTAAGGGCCACTTAGTTTTGCAGAAACTGTTCTGCCTTCTCTCACCAAAGTTTATCCCTGTGACAGGTAACTTGAAAGCTCACATCCTACTGATGGTGGATCAGCCATTTCCTCTTTAGTTTTCTAAGTGGAGAATGAAGGACATCCCATCCCTATCTACCTTTCAGTAAGAAGCCATGAGAAACCCCAAAGGGGAGCAACAATACTGTTGTCAGTGGCTTGCAGAGATTGCTTCTTTCAGAGCTGGTTTGAGCAACCTGGTGCAAATTGGTGTAACTGAGAGTTTGATTTAGGGGCATAATGACTCCCAGAAATTGATGTCATTCTGTTCTATAATCAAGGCTACCTGAAAAACTTGCCAGCTAACTAAGCAGACCAGCATAAAGTGGGACCACTCTTCAGCTGTTGAGAGAACAGTTATAAGACCATCACAAATGTGAGAGAGCTGAGGAGCTACAACATCCCTGCAATGAACAAGGGATCTCCTAGGAACCCAAAGCCTCTGCTTGGGGTATGAACTCCACTCAGGCCTCTTAGAAAGGAGATGATGCCTCATCCCCAAGGCCAGGTACATTTGACAAGGGATGCAACCTGGCTTCTTCCTGTTTTCTTGGTTTCCACAAGGCAGGTGAACCCAAGGAGAGCCATTTCTGGCTATTCAAGGTCATCCCAGGTGCTGATGGTTGAGGGGTGAAAAAAGAGCAGAAGCTGTCCCACATGGGGAAGGAGGAAGCATGGCAGGATTTTCTTTGGGCTAGTGCCTCAGATCGATGTATTTCTCTCCCTGAAAGTGGGTGGAGAACAGAAATGAGAGGAGGATTTGAGAAGAGTGACCCAGGGACAAGAACACTGGGTGGGGTGATGCAGAAGCTGGTGAACCAGATGCAGCCCCTAATAGCAGCAGAGATGAGGAAAAATGGGGGAATGAAAATTATTTGACTATGAATTGAACCCCCACATCTGGGGCACTGTAAAAAGAATGGCCCCAGATTTTGTAAAAATAAATTTAAAAACCTATTACCCACCTAATGACCTAGGAGAGACATAGCGTCAAGCAGCTGTGAGAGAAGGCCTCTACTATTTACCTAATTTAGATCTTCATTTCTTTTACTAGCCATATTCTCTTCACAGAACAAACCAACCCTCCTCTCCCCTAACCTCAGCCTGACACCTGCTAACAGTATCCAAAAAACTGAATCAGATTTGCCTCTGTTGTATGACCCCCTTCCACCTCTTTTTTTTAGTTGTTTTTTTTTTTGCAAGGCAATGGGGTTAAGTGGCTTGCCCAAGGCCACACAGCTAGGTAATTAGTAAGTGTCTGAGACCAGATTTGAACCCAGGTACTCCTGGCTCCAGGGCCAGTGCTTTATCCACTGTGCCACCTAGCAGCCCCCCCCTCCACCTCTTAAGAGGAAGATAAAGACCAGGGAAAGTAAATATATAGGTTGGGGGGGGGGGCACCAGTTAGGTCCTTTTCCTGGTCCCTAGCGAGATAGAGCAAGGCCAGGTACTAGCCAGGGAAGCTGCCTCCTACCTGGTCTCTTGGCGCTCTCTTCTCACCGTTGTTTCCCTGCAGGAGGCCCATCTCTTCTGGAAGCTTATCTGACTTAACTTCAACTACAATTTCATTCTTACGAGCCAGGGGTAGTGTGCTGGGGGAGGGAGGGAGAGGTTGATAATGTGGGGCACAAGGGGCAAAGATTGAAATACTGGGGAATGTTAGAGGGGAGCATTGGGAGGTGAGATGAGATGGACCCTGGTCCTCTGGGATTGGGAAGTGATAATGGAAGCTTGGGTGATGGGCAACTCCCACATCCCCCCCCTTTAGCACAGGAGCAGGCAGGTGCCAACCCTTGGCAGCAAGCAGGCTGGCATAAGAGCATTATTCTTACATTTCCTGTTTGCCCGATCGCCCACAAGGCAGCTTGCCCTTCTTATAGAGGAAATAAAGGACAGCACCCAACACAGCCAGCAACAGGATACAGACGATGACTGCCACGATGACTACTCCTTTGCTCTCCTGCTTTGTTCCTGCTACCCAAAGACATATCCATTCACTGCCTGTAATTGATTTTCTTTCTCTCCTCTTGTACTCTTCCCTCTCAACCCAGGGACAGAAGTCAGACAATACTCACTTTTCTTGATTGGGTCTCCTGGGGTGGGCACAGGAAGGAAGAGGGCAGTGAGTAAGGTGAGTGATTGAGCACTTCTCTGCCCTGCCCTGCCCTACCCTTTCCTAGTCTGCCTTTTGGGCCCTACTTACCTGTGGAGGTGCTGTTTGCTTTGGTAGAAGAAGGACTGTTGTTGGTGGTGCTCTGGCTGCTGGTAGTATTCCCACTGGTAGTGATAGTGAGTGTGGTTAAGTTGACTGGAAGGCAGAGAAGTGGATTAGAAATAGTGAAAAAAGTAATACTTTATCAAGACTGGCGTCCTTTCTTGTTTCATGTACCAAGCAAAGCAGGAGACCTTACCCAGCTCCAGAAATATGGTAGTCCTGTTGCTTCCCAGGGAGTTGGAAGCATGGCACACAACACCCTTCTCTAGCAGTTCTGGAATCACTTGGACTTCCAAAGTACTCAAAATAGTCTGGAAATCTTTCTCATGTTCATGAACCTGTCCAAGAAATGGTCCCAGCTCGGCAGATGGACAATGAGAAGTGGGGAGGGAAAGGAGGTATAGTAAGGGAGAATGTCAGGTCTGGGTAGTAGAGGCTAGGAGGGAGGAAAAATCCACTGGGGATAAGGGTAGTAACCCCTTCTCACCGTTCCATTGACACTCCAGAAAATGGTGGGTCTGGGTTGCCCTGAAACCTCACATGTCAGGTTCACCATTTCATTCTCTCTTACCCACATGGGTGCTTTCTTTGCCATCACCCATGGGGACCCTGGGAGAGAGAGAGGGAGAGTAGAGTAGAGCCAGGTGTCCTAGGATCTGTTTGCTTGCTTGCTTTACCTGAGCAAATTTTCCTAGCCTGGGTCCCTTTCCACCTGGGCAGGGATAGAGCTTCCTATCCATGAGGAGTTTCCACTTCAGTGGGAAAGCAGATAGGTGTCAGACTATCAGCTGGGAAAAAGACCAACAAAAACAACAAAGGGTGAAAGTGAGTTTATCCCCATTCCCAAAGGACCTCACCATTAATGGTAACATTGACCAGCTGTGTTTGTTTCAGGCCAGGTACTTTGGGTACAGATGCCACGCAGAGGTAGCCTCCTCCTGCCTCCCTAGTCAAATTGGTCAGATGCAATACAGATCCATTCTTCAGCACCTCCTCGGTCTAGATGAGAAAGTTCAGGGAAAGAAGTTGGGGCATTTACCTTTTTTCATGCTGTCCCAACACATCTCCCCGTTCTGCTGGAATACCTTTTCTCGCTTCCAATGGAATAACACAGGTTGGGTGCTCTCTGCAGAACAGTTGAGTTTCAGACTGCTTCCTTCTGACATCAGTGGAACTTTAGGCTGCACTTGGACATTGGACACATCTAGGGACACAGCCAATAGCTTTGTAACATGTATAGTTTAACTCCCCTTAGCCCAAAGAAGCCTTGCTGGCTGCCATTACCATGCCTAGGGGTTTCACATCCCAGTGACCTCCCTCTTCCCTTGGGCATCAGGCCCTCTTACAGTTCACCAGGAGTCGCAGGTGATCAGTTAACTCTCTTCCAGTTTCCAAGTCCAGACCTAAGCACTCATACAGTCCACTGTGATGCCTCTGTGCTTGCTCTAGAGTCAGGACCCCATCATTTGCATTTTCTACTTCAACCCAATTGAAACTGGTAGGGTCCTGGGAGGGGAGTAAGGCAGGTGGAGGGTAAGGAGACAGGCCGATGTCAGAAATCACTAACTTTACTATGACTCCCCTGACTTGACCCAGATTGCCTGGTGTCTTGTCCAGGCCACCATGCTCTCTTCACCTGCTTTCGGATTGTGAAGTGTGGTGGAGGGCTGCCATCTGACAAGCACTTGAGCTCGACCTTGTCTCCTTCCTTCAGCAGCCTATTTGGCATCACTTCTAGCCATACCTTCTCCATTGGGTCTAGATGGACACAAGGAGTGACAATGAGCATCAGGCATCCTGATCACCCACCTCTGGGAGGTAGATGGGGAATGTAAGTAAACTGTTAACATCAGTTTCCTGTGCAATGGGAGAAGGTGATGGGCGGGGGGTGGGGTTGGCTGGACTGGGGAAAAGGGAATGAAGAAATAACAGCTTTCTGGATCTGACATGGTCCCTACCCCACTGCAAGCAAAAATGCAGAATGGTCCATTTAAGAGGAGGAGCAGGACTCACAGTAGACGGTGACATTGACCTCCTTAGATTCTTTCATGTGGTCACCCCCAGGAAGCCGGTAGCTGAGCTCACAGTAAAAGAGCGCCTCCTTATCCTCCTTATCCAGCTGTGCCCACAGAGTGCTTTTCACGGTGTAGAGCCCGCTCGACTCTTTGGTTCGTACTTCTGTTATCCTGATCCCTGAAAAGGTTGGGTAAAGGAAGAGAAGGGTACAGCCTCAAGCAAGTAGTCACTTCTCCACTCCTCTCCTAAATGAACCACACTGCCAGGGTTGACTTGTGTCCCTGGTAGGGGACACTGGCAGCTGGTGCTGTTCTCTGCCTTCTAGACTACTACCCCTTAGAGAAGTGCCATCTGACATCCACATCACAACTGTCATGGTTGCAGGATGGGCACTAGTCCCTCCAAGGAAGATAAGAGAAATAGGAATGCATGGCTGAAACAGCAAATGGTCTCCTCATAGATGGGCAATGGCCAGATGGGCAAAGGACATATTGGTTACTCACGATTCTTTTCTTCTTTTAGCGGCCTCCGGTTTTTATACCAGGTGACATGAGGGATTGGGTATCCATCCTCCCCATTGCAGGTGGCAACCTGGGAAGAAAGATGCCAAACCTGAGTATCCCTGGGGCTCTAATCATTAGATCCTGGTCTCTGTGGTTCCAATTTCTCTTGTGTCCATATATTTCTTACCTCCTGAAGATCCTTGTTGTTTACAGAGATGAAAGAAGTGCTGGCCTGGATTGTGGGTTCCTTGGGGGCTTCTGAAAGACGGACCAGAGAAAAAAGGGTGAGCATTAGACAGGTATGTAGAAGTGGGAACAGAACAAGAGATCCACACAGGTATATAAGGGAGAAAAGACAGTGCCATGGAAACTCAAGACACTTATCAGTGGGCAAGAGGGGCAGAATGAATGGAAGCACTCACTATAAATGCGGAGTTGAGTATATTTCTCCCGGGGGTGGGAGCCAAGAGCTTTGACCTGGCAGATGAAAATACGCTCATCTTTGGGGGTAACATGTGCCAGGGATAGGTTGACCCCATCCAGGAGGGTAAGTCGCTGTTGGTATTCTCCAGGATCAGGCTGACCCTGACCCTGGCGTACTTGGAAGATATGAGTGCGTTGATCCTTGTATTTCTAAGTGGAGGGAAGAATAAATAAAGCAATGAAGCAAAAACACGAAGAATGGAAGTATCACCTACTCCCAAGGGACAGTGGTATTTCACCATAACCTTTGGCAATGCCAGTACCCACGCTTCTTCCCCCTCACCCTTTTTGCCCCCAAATGTCTATGTACTCACAAAGAACCAGTCGACATGACTGAGGTTGTCAATGGACAGGGAGCTGTCACAGTTAAGATGAGCGTTGTCTCCCACTTTCAATTCTAGTATTTCTGGGCTGGGCTCCACTTCACCAGGTACTCCTACAATGGGACGGTGAATATGAATATGTGTGCCAGGGGAGGGGGGGAGCATCATTATTAGGAACCTCTACCCAAGCAGCTGTTCCCAGCTCCAGCTGTTTTCCCATCAGCATCTTGGCCTACCCCTCCTTGTTTCCTAACAGCTGTTCTCTTGCCTCCTTGAGGGACAGGGTCTGACCCTGACCCTTCCCTCTCTCATCTTCCCTCCCTTGACCGAGTTTCCTACCATCTCAAGCTATCAGGTCCCCACTGGATTGGATTCAGTGATATTTGGATCCTAGAGGCACCTGCTTAGTTAGGGTGGAGCCCTGGAGATGGTAGCCATCTCCAGAAGCCAAATGACATGGGATAGGAGAGGGGCAACCCTGGCTTGGAGGGGCAGCTATGGCTTGGGGCCAAGAGGAAGCCTTCCCTTCAGTCTTCTGGGTGAGCTCAGGCTGTGGGAATGTCAGACATGTGTCTGCCTGGGGATACAGCTCCTCTTTATGTGCCACCCTCCCAGAGGTAAAAGGAAGGTTCTAGGCCTATACCCTTTCCCCAAATGGTCTGTTATCTCTTCTTTACCAGGAACAAATCCTGGGCTGGAGCACATCACTCCATGTGAGGCATCCTCTCTCACTCCCTTCATCTGTTACCCCCTAGTACCCCAGGCACACTCAAAAGCAATTATATTTAAGAACACTAAAACCCAGGATTCTCTATCCTCCCCCCCCCAATCCCTGTTCCTGCCCCCTCCCAGGATGATGTCACTGGTGCCAGTTGTTGGAGCCTGCACTGCCATCCCTTTCAGGCTGGTGATGTCACCAGTCCTGTGGCCTGGGCTGTACTTAGGGAAGTCTAGGTTGGAATTCTGACACTCCAGTCCATGACTGGGGATACCATGGTGGTAGGAGGGAACCAGACAGTGTGGGTGAAGAACCTTCTAGGTTTTCCCCTTATTAAAGAGAGAGAGAGGCAGAAACCCAGTTGATGTGCCTCAGTTTCTTTTCTTGTAAGAAAATTGGCTTGGGTCAGTTGAAAACACTTCAGCGCTCAGAAGCCCATTTTAGCTATTTTCCCCAGAAATAAACCTAGTCTGGGAGGTGGCGCCAAGGACCCCTGGGACTGCACTGGGAACAAGGCCAGAGAACTGGGTACTGCCCCTTCATCCTCCACCCCCCAGCTTGCCTGGGGCAGGGCCTTGGGGAGCCGAAGCCAAAAGAAACATTTGTACCTCATTCCGGGCCATACAAGGGCAGAGGGGACCCCGGTGTGCCCGGCTCCCTGGTCCGGGATGAAGAGTGTGGCTGCAAAGATCGCCCCTCTCCACTCCTCCCCCCCAAGAGCCTACAAGAAGCTCCTGAGCTCTGGGGGGCCGGGCTCGACTTCGGGACCTGAGCCCTCCTGGTCTTTCTCCCCGAGCCTAAGCGGGAGGCTTCGGATACCCTCCTCCTCTAGGCTGGTAGTCCTGCCAACGCCCAGGGCGAGAGGGCAGTCCCAGTCGCCCAGCCTCCTCCCCACCTCACCTCCAACTTGGCTCTCTGCCCGGGATGAAAAAAAAACACAAAAAACGGGAGGAGGGGCTCCGGCTCTTGGGACTCTCCCCATCCAGCTAGGAAAGCCGCCATCCCTCGCAAGAGGCGGTTATTTCATTCAGTATTGGGGGGGAGGGGGCGCCTGCAGCTCTAGGGGGGCCGGCTCCACCGGGCAGCTCCCCCCCCCCACACACGGGAGCGAGGCACTGCCCCCCGGCCGCGAGCCGATCCTGGGACTCTCTCCGAGGCAGCCGCGGACACACTGTCCGGCTGCGCGGCGGAGCACCGCTTTGTGGCGGCGCGAGGAGGCTGGGGTCTCCAGGATGGAGGGACCCCCCGCCCCGCCAGCCCACCTGAGGCTCTGCGGCCAGCCCTCCCCTGCTTCCCCAGAGTCTCCCGGCCAACTCACCGGCCGAGCGGCGGCAGCAGCAGGCGGTCAGCAGCAGAGTGCACAGCAGCCTGGCCAGGTCCATGTTTCCCGGCTGGAGGGCTACAGCCTAGTGAGCCAGCTCGCAGCAGCCGGGGGGCTGACGTCAGGGGGGCGGAGGGAGGGGGCCTGGAGCTCCCGGCCCGTCCGCCCCGCCTCTCGCAGCCCCCCGCCCCCTCCGGGTTCCGCCACCCCAGGGGCCGGGGTCCCACTCTGCACCTTTGCCTGGAGTTGCAGGGGCCAGAACGGGGAAGGGAATAGAGAGAAAGAGCATCTCGGCCCTCCAAAGAGGGGACAAGGACAGGTGTCTCGGGGCCCCGACGGACAGGAGCACGGAGAACGCCCGGGGATGAGGCTCTCGAGGACCGGCTTTCTTTCTCGGGACACGAAGGCCACCACTCCGTCCTCTTCCTGCACCACAGGCCTTTCTTCTCTCCTCGAGCACGCCCCCTCCCCAACACACACGCTCGGGACGCTTTTAATTCTGACCCCAAGGAGACTCGAAGCTCCGGGCTCCTTAGTAATGCCCTAGGACCGGGCGGGGAGCAGTCCAGACAGTCCCCAGCAGCTTGGGTTAACCCGGCTCTTCCAGTCCTGCCGCGCCCCGCTCCACCCTGCCTTGCCTCCTCCCTTCCCACTCAGCTGCTCTCCCTCCCCGCGCTCAGGCCAGGGCATCGATCGGACAGATTGCAGCAGCCACCCCGCTACTCCCTGGCATTGCCTTCTGAGGCCGCTTCTGATCCCTCTGGCTCATTTTTGGCATTCGGGGGACGGCTCGGCAGCCCTCTCCCAGACAGCGTGGTGATGGAAAGGCAGGGTTGGAAGGGCGTCCCCAGCCGTGGACCAGGGTGAGGGGTGGGAGATTCCTTAAGTGCTAATTAGAGTCCTGGGTCTCTCCCCCCAGCCTACCATTCTCCAGTACACCCGGGGATTCTCCGGCCGACCAAGTTACAGAGCCACCCCGTAGTTTGCTTGTTGCTTTGCAACTCATCCGTTATCTCTCCTGGCTAGCTAGATTTTAGTTTTCCTATTGTGACCAGGAGACTGGACTAGATGATCTCTGACCTCTAATAGTCTGTGATTCTTCACCTCAACCCAGGAAGCATTTATTAAGCTCTGAAAGCTTTGCCAAAGTCTTGAACCTCTAATGTATGAGTTCTTTCCTAAACTTGGATGGAGGAAAAAACCGTTATATCTTTATTTTCACTAACTAGGGGAAATTCAGCATTTCCTTCCATTATAATCTTTTAAAAAGTTATTCTGAGAAATGGTCTATAGATTTAATCAGATTTCCAAAAAGGTTCATGACACAATGAAGGCTAAGAACTCCTGCTCTATATTTACTTCAGGTTCCAAATTCTTGAAAGATAAAGAATATCATTAATGCTCTGATCATGTCTGCTGCTGTCATACTGATTAAAAAAACCCTCACTGACTTCCCATTGTCTATAAACTCCTATCCTGGGATTCAAGGACGGTCACATTTTGTCTCCGGCCTGATCTTCTACCCTTAGCTCATACAACTTCCTTCCATGTGCAATTTATCCAAACAGGATTGCTCCGTGTTGTTGGTTCTCCTGCCCACACTCCGTTCTTATCTTAAAAGGAACTCATCTTTGTCTATCCCTTGTTCAAAGTACCACTTCACATTCTAATTTACCTGATCCCTCAAGCTCAAAGTATTCTTTCCCTCTTCTCTCTTTTAGCACTACCGGGAGTTCTCTGCATTTATCACATCCCCACCCCCACCCCCCCCTGTATATCATACATATTTGCTTCTAGGCTCATTACAATAGATTGTAAACTCTTTGAGAGTAAGGGTATTCCCTATTTCATCTTCTTGTCTCTTGGGGCCTAGCCCAGTGTTTCTGCATAAAAAGGACAACGCAGCTCCTAGAAGTGGTTAAATAATTAGATGTTCTCTAAGGTTTCTACCGACTCTAAATAAGTGACCTTGTGACTTGTACAGAGAAGAGAAACAAGTGATTAGGGGAGGGCACACTGTGCCCACATCCTCACCCTTCTGGATCTACCTCATCCATCTGCTGCAGCAGCTTCTAGTCATTGATTCTGGCTCAATTCAAATTGGAAATAACCAGTGATCTGATTTCAGTTGTTTTCAGATGAGCAGCCCTTCCTGGCTCGAGTGAGTAGATTGTTTTATTTTTGTTTGGGTAAGGTTGCAGAACAATTGAGACAGCCTCTCTCATTAAAGACTTCCCTGAAACTCAAACATTTTATTTTTTGACCTGAAGATTAATGAACGAGATCTAGATTCCGGTGTCCTTCCAGAAAAGATTCCACCCCCCCCCCCGGAATCCTTTGTCCAAATCAGCTCCTTAGGGCAAAAGGAGAGAGAGAGAGAGAGAGAGAGAGAGAGAGAGAGAGAGAGAGAGAGAGAGAGAGAGAGAGAGAGAGAGAGAGAGAGAGAGAGAGATTCATTTTTTTTTAATCCCAAGGGTCTCATCTGGAGGACTGGGGAGGGGGTTATCTCAGAATGAGAACTCTGGGACTTGGGAGTACCAAATCTTCACAGTTTAAGCGAAGCTGAGAATTCTTATATGAATAGGAGTGATAAGAACAAAAGGATAACGATGATGCTGTTGTGTGGGTGATGACGCAGATTTGGATGACTGATGACTCCACAAACCACATTAGATTCTGTGTTCCAGATATATACAGATGCCAGTCTTCTCCCTTGTGCCCCTCCTCCTCCTAGCACTCTTCTTTGAAAGCTAGAAAAGAGTGGTCAGAGTGGGATGGGGGAAGGGAGTAAATCACGAAATCCTCCGCTTCCAGGATGCCTTCTGATCATGATGAAACATAGGATGCTGGGGATATCATAGGCCAGGTACCAAAGTTACCCAGAATTCATAAAGGGTATAAGGTGAAATTTGTGTGGGGGAAAAATGAGGGTCACTGTTTGAAAAATAGAGGAAGGGATGATTCAAACATGCTGTCAATTTTTTGACAAGGCCAAGTGCCTCCCTTTCCCCCTCTCCCCCCCCCCTTCCTTCCACTTAACACCATTAACTCACCATCCTTCTTATGGCTTCCTTTCTCCTGTCTAAGAGGGAAACCTGCCAACTATTGAGCAGTCTGCAAGGACAGATAATTCTAGATTCTGCTTTAACTTCAAGGAAAGGAGCATGAATAGGTGGGGCAGCATCCAAATAGTCAGAAATAAGGCCCAAATTAGGGAGAACTCCATCTTTACCCAATTATGAATGTCAAGCCAAATCTCCTTATTTATAGTAAATAAGACCCTCAGATCTCCCTTTCCAATTAAACCTGATAGTTTTTGTATTTTTTTTGTGGGGGTGATGAGAATGGATTGAAGGTAGTAAACAACTTGTGATGAGGTATTCTTTCTGTTTTTTTTAATTCTTCAAATATAATATTTATTTTTAACATTCATTTAAAAATTGAGAGTTCTGAGTTCTCTCCATCCCTCTGACGTTTCCTCGACTCATTGAGAGAACAAGCAATATATCAACTATACATGTGAAATCATGCAAAACATTTTCATATTAGCCATTTTAGAAAAAAGCAAAAAAATAAAGAAAATGAAAAATATGCTTCAATCTGAAGACTCCATCAGTTCTCTCTCTGGAGGTAGATAACATCTTTTACCTTAAGTGCTTTGGAATTGTCTTGGAATTGACCAGATAAGTGAAGTCATTCACAATTGATCATCATCATCATATAATATTGCTGATGCAGTGAACAATGTTCTCCTGGTTCTATGACTTCACTTTTTTTCCAATTGAAATTTTATTGTAGTTTTCTAATTACATGCAATGGGAGTTTTTCAACATTCATCCATTTGCAAATTTATTAGTTCCATGTTTTTTTCTACCAACTTTCCTCCCCTTCCTCCTCTCCATGGCAGCAAACAGTTCAGTAAAAGTTGTACATGTACATTTGTGGTTTTTTGGGGGTTTTTTATATTTTATTTGTTATTGTTTTTGTTTTTTAGATTTTTCAAGGCAATGGGGCTAAGTGGCTTGCCCAAGGCCACACCTTGGCTAGGTAATTATTAAGTGTCTGAGGCTGGATTTGAACTCAGGTACTCCTGACTCCAAGGCCAGTGCTCTATCCACTGCACCACCTAGCTACCCCCTTTAATATTTTATTTATTTTGAGTTTTATAATTTTTCCCCTAATCTTACTTCTCTCCCTCCACCCCCACAGAAGGCAATTTGCCAGTCTTTACATTATTTCCATGTGTACATTTGTGTTTAATATATTTATATATATATTAGTCATGTTGTATTTACTTCACTTTTCTTTTTTTGTTTTTTTTTGTTTGGTTTTTAGTTTTTGCAAGGCAATGGGGGTTAAGTGGCTTGCCCAAGGCCACACAGCTAGGTAATTATTAAGTGTCTGAGGCTGGATTTGAACTCAGGTACTCCTGACTCCAGGGCCGGTGCTCTATCCACTGCCTCACCTAGCTGCCCTCACTTCACTTTTCATTAATTCATCTTTCCAAGTTTTTCTGAAACTTTTTTTTTAGTTTTTTGCAAGGCAAACGGGGTAAAGTGGCTTGCCCAAGGTCACACAGCTGGGTTATTAAGTGTCTAAGGCTGGATTTGAACCCAGGTACTCCTGACTCCAGGGCTGGTGCTTTATCCACTATGCCACCTAGCTGCCTCTTTTCTGAAACTTTTTATGATTTTTTTATAGTATTGATTTATGATTTTATAGTATTGTATGGAATACTATTGTATTCCATCACAATCACAATCACAATTCCATCACAATCACAATTCCATCACAACTTATTAGCCATTCCCCAATTGAAAGTCATTCCTTCAATTTCTAGGTCTTTGCCACCACAGAAACTGCTGCTATAAATATTTTTATATATAAAGGTTCTTTGACTTAGTCTTTCATCTCTTTGGGACATAGACTCACTAGTGGTATTTCTGGGTCAAAGGTTATGCATAATGTGATAGCCCTTTGGTTATAGTTCCAAATTGCTCTCTGAAATGGTTGAATCAGTTCACAACTTCACCAACAGTATATTAGTATTCCAATTTTTACACATTCCCTCCAACATTGTTATTTTCTTTTTCTGTCATATTAATCAATTTGATAGGTCCTTCAGAGAGTTATTTTAATTTGTATTTTTCTATTCAGTAGTGACTTGGAATATTTTTTTCATATGACTAGCAATAACTTTGATTTCTTCATCTGAAAACTACCTGTCCATATCCTTTAACATTTATCAATTGAAGGATGACCTGTATTTTTATAAATTTAACTCAGTTCCCTTGTATTTGGGAACTGGGCCTTTATCAGAGAGACTTGCTATAAAATTCCTCCTCAGTTTCCTGCTTTCCTTCTAATCTTGGCTGCGTTAGTTTTGTTTGTGAAAAAACTTTTTAATTTCATGCAAAGAAAATTGTCCATTTTAATTCCTATGACTCCTTTTCCCTCTCATTTAGTTCTACCTTTATCCTAAGATCTGACAGGTAAAATTTTCTATGTTCCCCTAATTTACTTATGATTCCATCCTCTATATTTAAATCACATATATATTTGGACCTTGGTATATGCCTATACCTAGTTTCTGCCCAACTGCTTTCCATTTCTGACAGCATTTTTTGCCAAATTAGTGTCTTGTTCCCAAAGCTTGCTTGCATCTTTAGTTTTAATCAAACATTAGATTACTGTGGTAATTTACAACCCTGTATTATTACCCAATTTATTGCACTGATCCACCACTATATATTTTTTTTGCCAGGACTGGATTGTTTTCATGACTACTATTCTGTAATACAATTTGAAACCTGTTACTACTAGGTTACCTTTGTCACATTTTTTCTCGTTGATTTCTTCGATATTTTTTACCTTTTTCCTCAGACGAACTTTATATATATATATATATATATATATATATGTAAAACGAGAGAGAGAGAGAGAGAGAGAGAGATTTACACACACACATATATTGGTACTAGCACAGAATAAGAAAATTAACTTATTAATTTATTACTTTTGACTCATCATATCCACGAGCAATTGATATTTCTCCCATTGTTTAGTTCTGTCTTTGTATAAAAAGTGTTTTGTGATTGCGTTCATATAGTTCCTGGGTTTGTCTTGGTAGGTAGATTCCAAAGTATGTTATTTGTAATAATTTTAAATGAAATTTTTCTTCCTTGATTTAAAAAAAAAAGCCAGGAGAGATGGAGTATGTAACATTGTGAAGGATTCCAAAAATAATAAAAGTGTTGAGAGAGTAAGGAGTGAGTTAGTAGGCAGAGCCAAGATGGCAATAAGAGAGGATCTTCTCTTAGGCGCTCTCTCATAAAACTTATAAACTAGGGACTCTAAATTTTCGAGAGACAGAACCCACAGAGGGACCCAGTGAAGCAGTTCTCCTACTCAAGGTAACCTGGAAAAGAGCAGAAAGGCTCTGCTCCCTGGGGTTGGAGGGGTGGCCCTCCAGAGGGGTGACCCACCAGAGGGAAAGAACTTCAGCCTCCTGGAGGCAGCCCCAGGGCACTGGGAGCCATGGCTCACAGCAGCGGGTGAGTTTCCTGAGATATGTATGCCCTGGAGAGCACTGGGCACAAATTGGGGGAACAGCCGTGGACCTCTGCCAGAGTGAGCACGTGAAGCCCAGCCCTCAGGGCACACAGCGAGCAGCATGGCATGGCAGCCCAGATCCAGGAACAGGAAGCAGAAGCCGGTAAGCAGGAGCCCCCAGGGCATGAACGTGCTGAGCCTAGGGAGGGAGCAGAGAGAGACTGCCGAGCTCTGTCCTCTGTCCCTGGAACAGGACACTGGCGTTCTGACCACATTCAGATCCTGATCACAGTCTAGGCTGCCCCCCCCACCTCAGCCCTGTGGTAGAGGGGGGCGCTTATGGTCATTCACAGACTAGGAAGGAGGAAAGAGCCTCACACACTGAGATCCTTGTGGGAGTGTCCCAAAAGCTCAGGAAGCACCCCCCAAAATAGGCTTGGACTGGGAAAATGAGCAAGCAGAGAAACAAGAGGAACACCACTGAGAAATATTTTGCCTGTGAGCCCAAGAAGGATCAAAACACTCAGTCTGAAGATGAGGAAGCACAAGCTCCTGCACCTAAAGACTCCAAGAAAAACAGAAATTGGGCTCAGGCTATGACAGAGCTCAAAAAAGACTTTGAAAATCAAATGAAGGAGATAGAAGAAAAAACTGGGAAAAGAAAGGAGACAGATGCAAGAAAAACATGAAAATGAAGTCAGCAGCTTGAACAAGGAAATCCAAAAAAATGCTGAAGAAAATAGCATGGTAAAAATCATCTTAGGTCAAATGGATAAAACAGTTCAAAAAGTTATTGAGGAGAAGAATGCTTTAAAAAGCAGAATTGGCCAGATGGAAAAAGAGATAAGAAAGCTCTCTGAGGAAAACAAATCCTTCAGACAAAGAATAGAACTCAGGGAGATTGATGAATTTACAAGAAATCAGGACTCAACACTTCAAAACCAAAAGAATGAAAAATTAGAAGAAACTGTGAAACATCTCATTGAAAAAACAACTGATATAGGAAAACATATTTTAGGGGCAGCTAGGTGGCTTAGTGGATAAAGCATCGGCCTTGGAGTCAGGAGTACCTGGGTTCAAATCCGGTCTCAGACACTTAATAATTACCTAGCTGTGTGGCCTTGGGCAAGCCACTTAACCCCATTTGCCTTGCAAAAAAAAAAAAAAACTAAAAGAAAAACATATTTAGGAAAGATAGTTTAAAAATTATTGGAATACCTGAAAGTCATGATCAGGAAAAGGGTCTTGACATCATTTTCAAAGAATTACTACAGGAAAATTGCCCTGATATCCTAGAAGCAGAGGGAAAAATAGAAATGGAGAGAATCCACCAATCCCCCCGAGAAAGAGACTCACAAAAAACAACCCCCAGGAATATTATAGCCAAGTTCCAGAACTCCCAAGTCAAAGAGAAAATATTACAAGCAGCCAGAAGGACACAGTTCAAATATCGTGGAGCTGCAGTCAGGATCACACAGGACTTAGCAGCAACTACATTAAGGGCTCGTAGGGCTTGGAATATAATATACCGGAAGCAAAAGAGCTTAGAATGCAACCGATAATCAACTACCCAGCAAAACTGAATGTCCTCTTCCAGGGAAAAAGATGGACTTTCAATGAACCAGGGGAATTTCAAATGTTCCTGTTGGAATGGCCAGAGCTGAGTAGAAAGTTTGATCTTCAAATATAGGATTCACGTGAAGCATAGAGATTGGAGGAGAAGGGGAAAAAATATGAGGGACTTAATGATGATGATGAACTGCATGTATTCCTGTACAGAAAAATGACACTGATAATACTCATATGAACTTTCTCAATTAACAGAGCAAGTAGAAGTAGCTTTTATAGATGAAGCACAGGAGAAAGCTGAATTTGAAGATAAAATATGGTGTAAAAATTGAGTCAATAGAAAAAAGGGAAATGTAATGGGAGAAAGAAAAAGGAGAGGAGGAATAGGCTAAGATATTTCATATAATAAGATTTTTCTTTATTACAATAAGCTATTACAATGATATGAAGGGGGTAAAGCAAGGGGGGATGAGGGAATCTTTGCTCTCATCAGAGGTGGCTAGGAGATGAAACAGCATATATACTCAATGGGATATAGACAGCTGGAGTAAGAAGGAGGGGGGACAGGGGGAAGTGGGGGATGTGAGTCATGGAGGAGAGGATGGACCATGGGGGGAGAGTGGTCAGATATAAAATATTTTATTTTTTACTACTTGCAAGGGGCTGGGATTGGATGGCTTGTCAGGGACCATAGGGCCAGGTGGATGCTGGGCCTAAGGGGTGGTATGGGGGCTTGGGGCCTCTTGGCCCCAGAGCTGGGGATCTGTCTGCTGTGCCATTCAGCTACCCTACAGCAGAGTCAGAGTGAAAGGAGAGAGAAAATATAGTGCATGGTAGTGGAGAAATTCAAAAGGAGAGAGTTGTGATCAGCAATGGCAACAGTGGAAAAATATGGAAGTAACTTTTGTGATGGACCCGTGACAGAGCTGGTGGTGTTGGAACACAGGCTGAAGCACAATTTATTATTATTATTATTATTATTATTATTATCATTATTTTGGGGGGTGCAGGGCAAATGGGGCTGGGTGGCCTGCATGGGGCCACATAGCAGGGTGATTGTTGAGTGTCTGAGGCCGGATTTGGACCCGGGTGCTCCTGGCTCAAGGGCCAGTGCTCTGTCTGCCACCTGGCCACCCCCACTATTATTACTATTTTATTTTATTTTGGGTCTTTTTTTTCTTTTTTGGTTTTTGCAGGGCAGTGGTGCTGAGGTGGCTTGCATGTCACACAGCTGAGTGATTGTTGGGTGTATGGGGCCGGATTTGGGCTCGGATGCTCCTGGCTCCAGGGCTGGTGCTCCATCCACTGTGCCACCTAGCCATATCTACAATTATTACTATTACTTTTTAATTTTAATTTTAATTTTTTATCTCCCTTTTATAGCTCAAGCGAGTCTATATTTTTTGGGGGTAGGGGGTATTTTATTTACTCTTAAACAAGAATATTTTATTAATGTATAAAAAACATTTGTGCAAAATGAGAATAAATATTAAATTAAAAAGAAAAAAAAGGAGTGAGTTAGGAAATAGGGTAAGAAGTGAGAAGATAGTTTAGGGGAGCTCTTGGAAAGTGGTAAACAGTTGCTTCCTAGCTTCTAGTGCAGACTTGAAGCAGGAAAAATTAGATTAAATAGTGTGATGTGGGGAAAAACACACTGGCTTTAGAGTAAGGAGACAGCTTTATATCCCAGTAGCCACATTTAATAGCATTTTGACCTTAGAGAAATCACTCCTGTGGAATGGAAACAATAATAACTGTAATTCTTATCACACTCTGATATTCAAATGAAATGATCTTAAAGTCAGATATTGCTATTATTGTTATATCTATTTTTAGAGAAGGAAGGGGATAAACTAAAGAAAGTAGGAAAATCACAGGAGTAAGAGATAAAATTTCCATCTCTGACATAACCTATAAATGATCTTGGACCAATTATTTAACCTTCTATACCTCAGTTTCCTCATCTGCAAAATGAGGAGGTTAGACGAGATGGCCTCTGAGGTCATCCAGTTACCTGCAGCAAGGCAATCCTTTTATTCCTCCCTAAATGATTCAGTTTATCACTTACCACAATGACTAGCCTAAACCTCTTCATCTCTCCTCAAGGCTCCCAAGGCAGTCCTTTGACCCACCCTTTTAGCTGAGAGGCTCATCCATACTCCAATGAAATATTGATGACTTTTGCTGAGAGTTCTTTTTTTCATATCATTCAGACATCTCTGTCTCTGTTTCATGAAATGATGATCCTTTTCCTTGATAAGACAAATACATGCATCTTTGAATCTCAGAGGATTTACCCCTTGATCAGCAACCCCTTTAATCTTTAAGTATTCTTCTTAACTAGTGGATCCTTCCTGCTACTTACAAACATACTCTTGTCACTTCCACCCTTAAAAGAGTGATTCTTGATCCTAACACTCATGATATAGCATCCTATGTTTCTCTTCCTTTCTTTAGTTAAAAAGTTGAAAAAAGTATCTACACTGAATTCTTCCATTTTTTCTCCACTCATTTATAAACTGTCTGCAAAGGACTTCCAACTTCATCATTCAACTAAGACTTCTCTCTCCCAATGATCTTTTAATTGCCTAATTTGATGGATATATTTATCCATCCCTAACCTCTTTTGGCCACCAGTCTTGCCTTTGTACATTTTGAACTGTATCTTATAGACATGTTAAACTCAACACATCCAAAAGAGAACTCGTTGTCTTTTCTCCCAAACTCCCCCACTCCTTAACTTCCTTATCTCTATCAAGGGTACCACCTTTCTCAGAACCTAAGGTGTCATCTTCAACTGAGCTTCATTCTTACTATATCATATAGCCAACCTGTTTGCCAACAGATGTCATTTCTGTATCATATCTCTCCTATACATATGCTTTTCTACTCTAAAATTGCTCCCACACTTGTGCTAGTCCTCATTATCTCAAATCTAAACTTTTGTAAAAGTCTATTGATGGTCTCCCTACCTCCAATCCATTCTCCACTCAGCTCCTAAGGTGCCTATAGGTCTGATGTCATCCTCCACCTCATTGATTTTTTTTTAGGTATCTGAGACCAGACTTGAACCCAGGTACTCCAGACTCTAGGGCCGGTGCTTTATCCACTACACCACCTAGCCACCCCTTCACTGGTTTCCTTTTGCCTCCAGGAACAAATATAAAATCTTATTTGACTTTTAAAGCCTTTTACAATCTAACCTTTCCTACATTTACAATCCCCCCCTCCCCTTGAACTCCTCTATACATACTGTATCATCTCATTACACTGGTCTCTTTGCCTCATCTCCCAGCTCAAAACCTTTTTTTTTCAGCTGTCCCCCAAGCCTAGGATGCTCTCCCTTCTCACCTCTCCCCCCCACACACATTGAGTGCTTTCTCTCTGAGATTACTTCCAATTTACCCTGTACATACCTTGCATGTACATACTGTACTTGTTTGCATGTCACTTTCCCAATAGAATGTGGACTCCTTGAGGTCAGGGACTATTTTTATCTTCCTTTGTATCCCAGAGCTTAGCACAGTGCCTCATACATGGTAAACACTTAAGAAAGTGTTGACTGATTGGTTGTTGACCAACTATAATCCTATGAAAGAACATCATAAAAGCAGTGTGTTACTGGGGTGACTCCTCTGATATCTCCTTTTCAGGGTATCCTCTATAAAGCCAAGTGACACTTTCTATGATACGGCACTTATCTGGGTGAGCTGGATTAGATCAAGTTCAGACTAGAAGCAGAAGACTGGATGAGAAAAACAAGCGGAAGCAATATTCTAATTCCATGTCTGTCAGGGGAATAAGTTCATTTTTCTCTTCTCCAGCCTCTCCAAGTTTAGCCAAATTGGGAGTTCCTCAGAACAAAGGAGTCATTTTTCTGTATATGTGAAATCGGTTTTATTACAAGTTGGGAAACTGAGGCAAGCACCATGGCTTCTCTCCTGCCTACATTCACAGTTTCTTCCTTTCTGATTGTGTGATTGTGTGTGTGTGTGTGTGTGTGTGTGTGTGTGTGTGTGTGTGTGTATGATGACTTACTTTGGAGTTTAAGGAGGCACTTGGTGGAAGAAGTTGACTGAGATTCAAAACTTAGAGGTTTTGGGGTCTGAGGGAGTCAAAGATATCCCCCTCCCCCCAAAATAAACCACCTAGATCATATCATCTGGGGGCTCACTAATGTTGAATTGGAACATCTGAGTCTTACCTCCGAGTTCTTTCTTCCAGAAGCTCCTACATTTTCTATAATCATAAGGTTACCACCCTTCCGATAGGGGTAGAGGGGACATGAGAGGGAGAGAGAGGAAGGAAGCTACAGCTGATAAAGATAAATATGCAGCTGCAATCCACGGCTATTAAATGCCTACATACTACATGGGGAGAACAATTAGGAATCAACATGGAGATCTTCCCATACAGTCCTAAGGGAAGGCCTGGGAACCCCCAGCAGGAACAGTGTGGGGGAGAAGATAGAGGCAAATAGATTGGGTGGGAGAGTTTTCTTTCATAGGGGGGTTGTGGAGGGAAGAGGATGGGGGAGTAGAAAACAGAAAGGGTGGAAGGGGAGTGGACAGCTGTTGCTGTGGTCATCATCATCAGGGCCAGGAAACAGGACATTGGGACTGTCAGGGAGGGGGGGAACTATGGGGAAGAGATTGAATGGGGGGAAGCGACCCCCCCTTCCCCTGATGCAGACATCTCATTTGTGTATGCTGCACCTGATCCAGGGCAGGAGGAAGGAGAGTGACGCCTATCATGGAAGGGCATCCCCAGGAGTGGGGGGGCTCTTTGGGAAAAGGGGGCCATACTATTTTTAAACTTGGAAAAACCATGAGTTCATCTCTTAACTGAGTGCCAGGGGCAGCAAAGGCTCCATTGTGCAGGGGGCTGGGTCTGAGGGGGGGCCAAGAGGGACTATACAATAGTGAGGATTATTTGAGATTGAGAAGGGGAAGCAGGGGGAGGGGGGAGCTACCCAACATCTTCGTCACAGCCGGCCTACTGAACTCTGGGATCCTGCCAGGCCCGAGTGGGTGGGGGGATCCTTCTTCTTCCTCTACCACGAACTGAGTTCTTTAGGGGTCCCTGCCATTCTTTGCCCTCATGGTGAGGGGATATTTTCAGTGAAATTCCCACTGCCTGCCTTTCCCAGGGACCAAGAGGGCCTGTTCCCAGGCTCCTAACATTCCAGCTGCTCCCAGGGGAGTTCCAGCCTTCTCCATTCCCTCCTCCCTACTATGTGTATATGTGTATTTAGGGGCTGGGGTTAAGGGAAGAGGAGGAATTGGAGAAAGAGACGCTAGAGATCCACCTGGGATCTCCCTATGGAACTGGGCCCCTCCAATTTGGGAGGCAAAAGGTACTCTAGGACATGTCCTTCTTGATTCTCTGCTGCCTCTGTACCGAGATGAACCATGCTTATATTTGGGACTTGGTGGGTCATTGCTGTTAAGGAGTCTGGGGCCTCCAGCACCCACCCGCTTCCACTTCAAGAGAAGGAAAGGGAGAAAAGCTTAGAAAAGCTGTGGGCTCTGCTTCCCGTGTCTGCTCCCCTGCCGTCCCCTCTTCTTGGTCCCTCTCCCCATTCCTTCCCTCCACCATTGCTCCAACCCACCTGTGTGCACCTTCCCTTGGGACCTGCTGCAGCTCTCAGCAGGGCCTCTGCTCAACCTGGGAAGACAATATCCTTCCTTCAATCAAAGCCCCCATGGAAGGGAAAAGAACAAAGGCATTTTCCCCGTCCCCAAGAGGGGATCTGATTTGGGGGGGGGGGTGTCACGGTTCCCACTTCGGATGCTGCTCCAAGCAGCTTCTGGGGTCTCACCTAGAGCCCTAAGCTAGTTCTGGCTTAGCTGCCGGCCAAAGGGGAGGGAGGGCCGAGGGGCAGCGGCTGCTGCTCTCACCAATCCAAACATTACCTTAAATGCTCACAGCAGCTGTCTCGGAAGCCCGGAGGAGGGGCTGGGTGGGAAGACGCTAAACCGTGGGGCCCCTTCGGAAACCTGGGATCCGGTCTGCTGAGCCTTCTGAGACTCGTTCAGTTTCCCTCTTCCCAGCCACTGGGGAAACTGAAAAAGACGGGAAGTTTGGGGGGGGCGGCCCCAGAACCCACTGTGGGAAGTGGAGCTCCGACAGCCACCCCAGGAATAGAGCAAAGCGCAGCTCACTGAGGAGGGGAAAGGAGCCGGGGACTTGGGGCTCCACTGGGGCTTGGTAGCGATTTGGTTAGTGAGCAGGGGGTGTGCGTGGTGGGGGGCCGCCGCAGGGCTAGGCCGAAGGTGGAGGTCCTCCTTCCTCCACCTCTGCCCCCCTCGGCGAATCCTGCCCTCCCACTTGCGCAAGCTTCTCGTCTCCCACTTTTTAAGCTGCTGGTTTGGGGACACTCCACATGAACGACTGGCTCCTCTCAGCACAATGCTATTTGTGCATGTCCTGCAAAATTAAGAAATCATAGTGTTAGCATGGGAAGATCCAACTTTCTCACTTTTATAAATGAGGAAACTGAGGCTGACGGAGTGACACGTCCAAAGCTCCTTAGGAACTCTGAATGTGGTTTCCTCTACTCTGTAAATCTAAGTTTTTTTTTTTTTCCCTTCAGTCCTAAAGGGAGGATGGAGGGTTTGTGGTAGATGGACAGAGGGGGATATTGAGGACTCTCCTCCTATGAGGAGGTCACATTTACTGTTAAAACAAACCTGAACAAGAATGTCCTTTAGTAGGCTGCTTAAACCAGGTTTAATAGGGTGAGGGGGAGGAGGGACAGCTGGTCTAGGGAGCAAAGTTTGTGGGAAACCTGCAGGGGAGGTATCTCCTCATGCATTCCTTAATGGGATATCTTCTGTGTTCTTTTTCCCTCTCTTTCCCACCTCTCTCCTCCACCCCCCCCTTCCTGTCTCCCTGTTTCCCAGTCTCCCTGTCTCCTTCCCTGTCTCCTTCCCTCCCTCCCTCCCCTCTGGCCACTTTCCCAGCTCCAAGGAAATTCTCTTTTCCCTTGAGTGACATGGATTTAGGAACCCAGGATTTCTACAGGAGGGGGAAGTCTGGCTCCATTTTTCTTCCCCCCACCTCCACTCCCCATTCCTTTAGAAGATCACCATGTCCAGAGTCCTACTCTCTTCCTGAATGACACCACGCAGAAGAATTTGTTAGAGTTCAGCTGTAGGGTATTGTTAGTTCCTCAGCTTCCTCCTTCCTAAGATCAAGGAGTTCATACATTCCCCTCCCCCAATTATGTGGTAAAAGCGTTCATTTTTACATAGAGTTTTAACGTTTTCAGAGTGCTTTTCATATCTCATCTTTTTCTCACAACAATCCTGTGAGGTTGGTGCAATTATTATCTTCATTTTACCAATGAGGAAACCCAGGCAGTATTAACCACTGTTGACTTTATCAGAGTCTCACAGGATATTTGAGGCAGTATCTGAACTCAAATCTTCCTGACACCAAATCCAAAACTTTATCTACAGCATCACCTATCAATAAGCCAGAATGTCAAGATAAGACATGGCCACTGTTCTCCAGAAGACCGTAGCTTGAATGGGGAACTAGACCTCACAATGAATGATAAATCATTAGAGAAAGATTAGCGTTGTGTGGTATAGCCTTCAAAGAAGTTCAGAGAAAGGAAGAAGGACCAGCGTGAGAGGTTTTTATGGAGGAGGCGACACCCCTAATTGGTCTAGGTTAAATAAGCTATGGATAGGGGAAGAATGAGGGAAGAATAGTGTGTTGGTAAAAATAAAAACATGGACAAAGAAAGGGATTGGGATGAGACCAGAGGGCTGCCTAGATGGGGAGCCCCTGGTTCCAGAGAAATATCTCTCTTAGATGATGCTAAGATCCTCCTGTGTGTGGAGTGCAAAAGAACGTAGATCAGAGGCAAGGTGGACAAGGTCATTATGGCTACCTACTCAACCCAGCTTTCATTCCTGTTTCTACTATGCATCTGTCAGCAGCAAATCTCTTTGTTGTGTCCTATTTTGGCCTGGGAAAAACATTCCCTGTCTCCCTCTACCTGTCTCAGGTCCTCCTCTAGATTGTAATCAACTTCAGGACAGAGTTGCTTTTTGGTTTTTGTATCATCTAAAATGTCTTATACACCAGAAACGCAATTTTATAGACTCAGGATTGAGAGGGACCTCTGATGCCCCTCTGATGCTCACCCCCTGCTCTACAAAATAATCCCCACTATGAGATGTTCAGCAAAGGGCCAGACAGACTTTACTTGAAGACTGTCAGTAGTGGGAATGCAGATAATGCTAATTGTGAGGAAGTTTTTCCTGGCATCAAGCCCAAAGTCACCTACTTTCAACTTCCACCCATTGTCTGCCTTTGGAGGGCCAAGACCTCTAATACCTCCTTCTTACAACCGCCTTTTAAGTACTTGAATCCTGCTATTGGCTATCTTGTCTATCCTCCTGATTCTGGTCTTTTTTTCTCCTGGGCAAACATCCTCTGTTCTTTCAACCAGTCCTTATAAGGTCCATATGGACTCTAGGCCTTCACCATTCTGATTGACTTTTTCTGTACATTCTCTGGTTTAACATGGTCTCAGAACTAACAAATACTCCAAAGGTCATCTGACCAGGGAAGAGGATAGCAGAATCCTCTTAGCTTCTTTTTCCTGGAAGCTAAGCCTCTCTGAAATACAGCCCAAGATCACATTAGACTTTTTTTTGACTGTCATATCACCTCTTGAGCTTGCAGTTCACCAAAACCCTGTTCCTCTTATACTGCCCCCCCCAAATTATCATACAAACTGCTGTCTGACCATATTCATCCTATCTTGGATATTTTAAAAATTGATGCCACATTTATATATTGACTTATCCCTAATAGATATCATCTTATTAGATTTGCCTCCATCAAAATCTTTTTGAATTCTGGCTCTGACATTCATTATATTAGCTATCCCTCCTAGCTTTCATCTACAAATCTTATTAGGATATAGTTAACAACATGTGGTATGAACTTATCTTGCTTGGAGCCCTTTGTGAAAGCTACTGCAAATTCAAAGTGTGTTTTGGGATGTCTTCTCAAAAATCATAATTTCTGAGCCTCTATTGGTGTTTCTTTTACCAAAATAATCAGAAAACCTACACATTAAAAGCAAAAGACATTTAATCAAATAGCATAGCAAAATGAATGACAAGGATACTCCCTTCCAAACACACAGATGTACACTCTTCCAAAGATTACAACTGGGGAGAAAGAACACATGAGGTTCAAACAACACAGAGTAATTGGAACAACTCATCTGTAGGTCTTAAGATTCCATTGGGCTGTTTGTTAGCTGTTTTCTCAGTTGTTATATGTTGCTATGGTCCTCTGCTTGTTCAGACTTTGCTGTTTTTGTGGCTGTTCCTTGGGAGATGCTATCTTCTGGACCTAGGCTACTGCCAATTTTAGGTTCTCTGTTGAACTGTAGTGTATATAGGGACTTTTCTCCAAGGGGCAGGGTCTTTCAGTTCTTTCAGCTTTTAACCCTAGGAATTCTTTATGTTCTTTTCAAATTTAGTCAGGAAGAAAAGTTCTTAGTCATTCAATTTATCTTTTTGATCTGTTTTTCTGTCTCAGCCCCAATTCTTTCAATTCAGTTTACTCTGAGTAGAGTGCAAACATTTCCTTCAATTTCTATTACTATTGATTGCTACTTAGTCAATGTAATCTGGTAAGAGCAGGAGTGAGAGTAAGGGTGGGGTTCACTTACCAAGACTGGATGGGGCTAAGTGTAGAAACAGGGACATTCTGCTCCACATTCCTGGCAACAACAAAATCATTGTTCTTTCCACAAATACAAGGAGTATTTATTGATTGGTTACCAATCAATAAGCATTTATGTACCAGGAATTGTGATAGATCCAGGGAAGTTAATACAAAGAATGAAATGATATCTATTTACAAAGGCATTTACATTCTTTAAAAAAAAGTATTCATTTTAAATTTAAATGCAAAAAAGCAAAAGAAAAAACATGTCCATATATACACAATATGGACCCAATATAAAAGGATGATTCATTATAAAACCATGAATTTCCATTTCATACTATTTACTTTTTTTCAAAAAACTATGTAATAAATGTTATATATTGTTTTCAAAGTGACTCTGGTTTTCTATAATTCCTTCTAAGTTTTCTTTTGTTTTCTGCTATACAGTTTTCTCCCTCCTTCACTGCTCCAACCTAAAAAAGACTATCATTAGATACAAATTATCTGTCTATCTATCCATCCATCCATCCACCTATCTATGTAAAACCATACTACACATACTTCTATTTATCAATTCTTTTTCTGGAGGTGGGAAAGAATCTTCCTTTATAGGCCTTTTGTAGTTGGGCTAAGTATTTATAATCCTCAAAATGGCTTTAGTCATTCAAAGTTGTTCTTAGAACAATATTTCTGAAACTGTGTACAATGTTCTCTTGGTTCTGCTCATTTCACTCTGTTATTTCTTGCAAACATTTCCATGTTTTTCTAAAATCAACTTGCCCATCTTTTTTATCACAGAGTAGTATTCCATGACAATCATATACCACAGCTTGTTTAGTAATTCCTCAACTGATGAGGACAGCTATAAATATTTTAGAGCATCTACATTCTTTTGCTTTTTCCCTAATCACCCTAATAGTAGTATTGTGGATCAAGGGATATAAAGAATTTAATAACTCTTTGGCATAATTCCAGATTGCTCTGCAAAGTAGTTGGATCAGTTTACAATTCCACCAACAATGAATTAGTGTCCCAATTTTTCCATAGCCCATCTAATATTTATTGCTTCCCCCTTCTATCATTTTAGCCAATTTGATAGGTATAAAAAGATATATCAAAGTTGTTTTAATTTGTATTTTTCTAATCAATAGTGATTTAGGACATTTTTACATATGATTATATTTGGTTTTGATTTCTTCATCAAAAAACTGCCTGTTTATTCTTTGACCAACTGGGGAATGACTTATATTAGGAACTTACATTCGAATGAAAGAGACAATAAGTATGCAATACAAGTAAATATATAAATATATGCAAGTACACTTATATTGTGTTACATATTATATATATATAATTATTATTATTTAGTTTTTGCAAGGCACATGGGGTTAAATGGCTTGCCCAAGGCCACACAGCTAGGTAATTATTAAGTGTCTGAGGCTGGATTTGAACCCAGGTACTCCTGACTCCAGGGCCAGTGCTTTATCCACTGCACCACCTAGCTGCCCCGTGTTTTAGATATATAAAGTGAATAAATACAAATAAATATGGAGTATTAAATATAAGTGTAATAGCTACTCTGTTTTCACTCTCCTGAGTCCCATTCCTACTGGTTGGTTGAGGACTGAGAGGGCAGCTGGCTTCTTTCAAGATTCTAGGAGTTGCCCTAAGGGGTTTGTAGCTTCTAATCCTATTACTCCCAAACCCCATCATGTTCCCTGATATCAATTATCCAGTAATATCCCCTTGATAAAAATCAACCAGGTGCTCTGTTGGGCCTCACAGCTCAGGGTTGGACAAGACCTATTCTGAGAACATATAGAAAATTTGTACTTGGGAAACTAATGCAAGCATGCGATTTATCACTTTGAGGCAAAAATAAAAGCACCCATGTTATATGACAAACACAGACTAACAGAGATTTGGCTACACAGGGTCAGGGTCACTCATGGGAAGGAGCCAGGTATAGTGGCAATATCCCACCCAGTGGGGGTGCACACTCAGAGTGAGATCTGAGCAGAGAAGTTTTATACCTTAAAGAGGGACTTGATTGAGAACAGGTGATCATGCCAGATGTAGGACCTAGAAGTGGTAGGGAAATTCTACAGGTCACTCTACTGATACCAGGCTTGGGTAGGGGCAGTTTCCTTATTGACTCCAGAAATTGGCTAATGGTACAAATCTTTAACTGGGAATTCCAGATGGTAGTGCCCAGCCAATGCAGTTGACTAGGAGTCTTGTTCAGTCATGAGCTATGTTTGCATGTTTGCTTGAATTGATCATGCTCTCAGCTGAGTTGGACCCTTGCAAGGCTTGGTCAAGCGGGTCAATCTTTTGTACTAGCTTTATCACTAGACATGACTACTTTGGGTATTGTCAGGCTCTTCCACAAGTTGACACCCACAATGTAATAACCTGACCTGTTCTGTCTCTGGAAACTCACTCACCTAAGATACAGAAAGAACAAAAACATGAGACACATGGTAACCAGGTATGAATGACAAATAGCTTCCTTCTCCAACAACCCGGAACCTCATAGAAATTCTTCCTCCTCATTTTAAAAAGGCCAGGGAAGATGGGGGAGATCATCTGTTCAAACCTTTTATGTGCATTCTCAATTCTGGGTCAGTCTTTACTAAGTTACAACTCTTCAGCCAAGTAGAAGACTTCATTTTTTTTTTTTTTTTAGGTTTTTGCAAGGCAAATGGGGTTAAGTGGCTTGCCCAAGGCCACACAGCTAGGTAATTATTAAGTGTCTGAGACTGGATTTGAACCCAGGTACTCCTGACTCCAAGGCCCGTGCTTTATCTACTACGCCACCTAGCTGCCCCGAAGACTTCATTTTTCACACTGTCATTCATACTCCCTTAGTCACTTATAGCTGGAAATTGCATCCCCAAAGCTCCATGTGTTAGATTAGCAGCAGAATATATTGCCCTTACTCTGTATAGACTACTGAGAAGGGCAAATCCATGAATTCTCTAGGAATTGGGTTCTCATTGACCAGTTTCTTATTTTTCAAGATAAGTTTTTGGAGGGGAGGGGACTAGCAGTTAGAGAAACTTCATGTAGAAGATAGTACTTTAATTGAATCATAATAAAGGAACAGAAGTATTCTAGGAGGTGGAAGTAAGAAGACAGTGCATTTGAGGTATATAAATTAACAAATGATATCATCAGAAGGAACCTAGAAAGCATTACAAAGAATTATCTAATTATGTGCAACAGGGACCCGGGGAGATTTTCATTATATCTATTAGCGATATGGAGCAGGCAGCTAGGTAGTGCATTGGATGGAGCACCGACCCTGAAATCAGGAGGACCTGAGTTTAAATTCAAGCTCAGACAGTTAATGATTATCTAGCTATGTGACCTTGGGCAAGTTACTTAACCCCATTGCCCTGAAAAAACCAAAGGGGGGGCTTTGGAAAAAAAAACAAATTAAGTTAGTTAAGAAGATGCTTTGTGAAATGGGGATTTGAATTTCTGGAACATGACTTAAAATATAGGAATGAGCAGTGGATAGAACACTGACCCTGGAGTCAGGAGTACCTGAGTTCAAATCCGGTCTCAGACACTTAATAATTACCTAGCTGTGTGGCTTTGGGCAAGCCACTTAACCCCATTTGCCTTGCAAAAACCTAAAAAATAAATAAATAAATAAAATATAGAAATGATGAGCCAGGGGAAGAGGGCATT
Organism: Macrotis lagotis; assembly: GCF_037893015.1. Taxonomy (NCBI): domain Eukaryota; kingdom Metazoa; phylum Chordata; class Mammalia; order Peramelemorphia; family Peramelidae; genus Macrotis; species Macrotis lagotis. The sequence goes on from NC_133658.1 coordinate 643,177,263, forward strand.
TAATAAGTACTGGTATAGCATTTGCCTTGAATCCTGCAAATCTGATTAGAAGGGCTTTAAACTGAAGGGGAAATAGAAAGAAGAAATTTGCTTCCACATGTTTGCCAGGTCAGACCATAGATTGTATTAGGGATTACTAGCGAGGACCAAAAATTTTCAATAGACAATATCCAAGAAGGGAGCTAGCAATAAAATCCCTGACTTCAAATTTCTACACACAAACATACAAAATATATAGACAATAAATAAGTTATGTTAGAGATTGTAACAGCACAAGGAAGGAAGGAAATAATTTATCTCATTATATTCTCACAATAACCTTGGAAGGTAGGTACTATCATTTTCATTTTACAGGAAAGGAAACTGAGCCAGAGGCTTGGTGACTTGCACAAGGTCTCACAGTGAGTAAGGTTCTGAGATAAAATTTGAGCTCCAGATTCAACACTCTATATATACTGTAACATTTTACTACCTAAAAAAAAATTGACCTAAGAGAGATCAAGGAGATTTGATGGGTTGTGATGCATATGATTATAGAAAGATATATATTTCACTACATTTATGATCTAATTGATATAGGTCCCCTTTCTACCAGTGCATATTCCAAACTTTTCATGCCTTCTTATCCTCTACAGAGGATCTATGGTACAGGCAGACTTTTTTTTTTGATCTTTTTAAAAATTCTGTGACTATCAGTACATCATGTGCACTGTCCATCTGTTAACCCAAGATCTTTCCACATTACTGGCCCACCCCTTTTCCAATCATACATTTGTTGAATGATATCTTTTGCACCACTTCTTGTGCACAAATTATTGTAAAAACACTGCAGCCTTCTTTGGGCCATCTTTTTAGATTCTTTGGAACTTATGGTATTCCATGTTCAAAGCCATTACTGGGATTTTTTTTTAATCTGGGGGTGAACCTATAATTTCAACTTTTACTTTGGAATTTACACTATACCAATGCCACCCTCTTTGCAACTTAGGGTTGTCTGGGCTGCTGAGATTACCACTGGGAAAATATTGATGTTAATTTTTTCTTGTTTTGTTTTCAGTCAAGGTGCAGATTCTTGAAACCAGTGTACAGATTTATTAATGCAAATCAACCTACTATAGTCCTCGTATTCAATTCTAGATCTACCTCTTATCTTTAATACCTGTCCATAATAGTAAATACTGGCAGATTAAATCAATGCCTATCCAACTGGAAGAGAAATTATTATTAATAACCAATGATTTGGGGAGATCCAGAATTCCACCTTTTCTGAAGTCCTGATTTTAAAATGTTCAGTCTCCTGAAGAACATTGTTGTGAGTCTGCCCATCATGATTGTCTCTGGTCTAAAAGAAACAGTTAAATGATTATCCTTTTATTAATAAATGTGCTAGCCTTATTAATAAAATGATTAAATCACCCAAAAATTATGTCTCTCAAACTTTTTTAAATGCAACACTGTATGTATTGATTTAGGCATTTTTCATCTTACATAGATTGTCAGAATATCTTTGAGCAGCCATAGATCTCATTAAGGAGTTCCACTTGAACTCTGGGCCTTGATAGAATCAGCACAATATTGTCTACCTCAGGATGACTTATTCTAATCCTTCTTCTATTTGGACTCTTCATAGAACACCTCAATGACAGTGATGGATGGATGGACGCCTTTGGCTAGCATGTGTTTCCCTGTTTCATGCTTGCTTGATGTTGGTAACAAGATAATCAGTGAACAAAGCTTACTCTGAGTGCATCTCTTTTATTTATGCTTCATTATCTTTTCCTTTATTCTGAGTGATCTGCTAGATCACCTCTAAAACTCTATTTGAAAAAACATCTGTCAGATGCTGACTTAACATAAAGAACAAAGCAAGTCATCAAAGTGTGGTTTCTATGATACAGAATATACAATGAATTATATCTATATGCAAGGTCTACTGTTTCACGATGTAAAAAAAATACAGTACTTTTAAAGGACATTTTAAGATTTTCATCTTATAACCACTTTGAAAACTTTTTGAAATAACTTGTCAAAACCCAAAAGATCCAAATGTTTATCAATACATTCATTGTTATTCTCTTACTTCTGTATGTAACACACAAATTTACTTACATCTTCTGCTACAAAGGTCTTTTGACTTCATATTTTAACCTTGTCACAAAAATTCTGATAGTAATGATTATGTTATGTTTAAAATGTGAATTCCACTCTATTTACTTCCTGTATTTCCAAAGGAAGTATAACACAATCATACTAATATGATTTTTTTTAATACAACAAAACTAAATGATGTTGCATCTATATTTATCAATGTAAAAACCTTATCTAGCACTAATAACTTTTATATATATGCATTCAAAACTAGTTTTGATTATGGATTTTATTAAGCATGCACTAGAAGGTTCTAGGTTCCCTCAGTTATACACATACACATCTTTTTGGTGAAAAGTCCTCAAAGGTCGTGTTTGGCTTTGCTGAGACAGATACTTTTGTATAGTCAACAAACAACAAAGACAGTGGGATTTTGCATTCCCTATACTTTTCAGTCAATTAAATGACTTCGGAAATTGTTATCTTCTTGAGAAAGTAACTTATGGAAGTCTTTTCCTTTCTCATGCTTTCATGAGGAATTCTCTCACTAAAGGTACAGCTCATTCATATAAAAATTTTTATAAAGAAAACAGAGGCATGGGAAAAGATAGACTCTTGATTGTTATGTGTTATTTCTTTCAAATATTGATAAACATGTCCAGCATCTTCTGGCTGTCTTCTTGAAGACAATATTGATTATAAACATGCACATGGCTAATGAGATATATGAGCATTTCATTTCTTAATTTTGAATTAGGTTTTCCAATATATTTTTAACCTCTCCTAGGCCCAGTTGGTCATGAAATATCAATGAAATTGTGTTGTGTGCTGTGTTTGGGTGTGTTGTGTATTGACTTGGTTTGAAGGATCTTTGCAAGTTTGTCATAGAATTTTTCCAACTTGATGCTAATCAGTTGTATGGAGGCAATCTCTATTGCAGCTTTTAAATTAAATCTACTGCAGGATTCCTTGAAAAAAAATCTAGGAATTTGATAGAAGAATTTCTTTAAAAGGAAACATTCAGAAGTAGATCATCTGAAAGACTGAAGAGAAGTAGAAGAGGGGAGAAATGAAATAATGTTTATAGAAATGAAACAAAGATATGAAAGTTAGGAGGAGAGGGTGCTTTCTATACCATTCTTTTCTGGTTTAGTATCTTTACCAAGAAAGCTTCAAATAGGGGTCACAGAAAGTCAGACATGACTGAACAACAACATAATGTAATGAAAAGTCAGTAAGAAGAAGCTTAGTGAATAATTTTTTTTAAAAGTCTTACAGAATTGAATAGGAAATACACATTCTTCCTCATAGTGGAGAGGTGGGGACTACTAGGGAAGAATGCTGTATAACTCAATAGATTTGGTCACTGCATGGGATGCTTTTATTCAACTTTATCATAATGAGCACAATCTGGAGGGAGGAGAGGTTTTTCTTCCCTGCTTTCTCCCTAACAATGGAAACAAAAGACATCAATAAAACAAGGTATACTAAAGATTTTCCTTTGGTTGTTGTTTGTCCTTTGTTCTCAAAGAAGACCAAGGATGATTTGAGGAGGGTGATGTCTTGACTTTCAAGTGAATTAGATTTAAGTGAGGCAGAGCTTTGCAAAGTCATCAGCCTTACTTTCCAGATTCATCAGAGTCCAGTGGCAAGACACAGATCAAGATGACAAGCTCCTCTTCCTTTGGTACAGGCAGGAGGCAGAGGGAAGTTATAAGGAGAATATATTTACAAAATAAAATAAGTTTTATTTCTGTTTGATGGATGGTGACTAGGGAGTACACTGCAGAGAGAGTGGGCTGATAAAAAACAAATAAGCAGTACAGTATATTATATTGATAATTAAAAATAATAACAGTACCATATAACAGGTATTTATTAAGTGTTTATTATATCCAAAGCATTGTGATAGGTGATAAGAATATAAAAGCAAATAAAGGAATAATTCTTATTCTTAAGCTTCCATTCCAACTGAGATGGAGGTGGCGGGGGGGGAACTGGATGATATCACATGTAACTCTTAAAATCTATTCTTCCATCTCCTTTGCCTCTTTCCTAATTAATATATTCTCCAGTAAGTCTCCCCTTTCTTACTCTCCCAGTTCATTGCCCCTCCTCAGGTCTACTTTCTTCCTTTAATAGTCTTGACTTTAGTATTACAAAGGGGCTTCCCCTCAAAAAAAGAAAGTAAAGGGCTTACCCTGTCCATGCTCAGATCTCCTAATATTGAGATGCCTCACTTTCCTGAAGTTTCTTATCATATAGGTGGATATATCCTCTTTTGACCAGAACAGGCAATTGTTAAAACTGTCCTGACTGGGATAGTTTCTCTTTTTTTCTACTGTGTCCAGAGAATGACCCTGAGCAAGTCATTTCAGGCTAGTTGTCTCAGTTTCTTGATCTGTCAAATGAGCTGGCAAAGGAAATGGCAAACCATTCCAGTATCTTTGCTAAGAAAATTCCACATGGGGGTGGCTAGGTGACGCAGTGGATAGAGCACTGGCCCTGGAGTCAGGAGTACCTGGGTTCAAATCTGACCTCAGACACTTAGTAATTGCCTAGCTGTGTGGCCTTGGGCAAGCCACTTAGCCCCATTGCCTTGCAAAAAAAAAAAATAAATCCTAAAAAGAAAAAAAAAGAAAAAAAGAAAATTCCATATGATCAAATAATTATTTTACCAAGCTAGGAAAAACTAGTAACAAAATTCATCTGGATCAACCAAAAGTCAAGAATACCAAGGAAACTGATGGAAAAAAATGTAAAGGAAGGTGATCTAGCTCTACCAGATCTAAAACTACACAATAAAGGGAAAACTGGAAAATAGTATGGCAAAAACTAGGCATAGACCCACATCTCACACCCTATACCAAAATAAGGTCAAAATGGGTACAGGATTTAGACATAGAGGATGACACCAAAGATAAATTAATAGACCAAGAAATACTCTTAGCAGATCGGTGGAAAGGGGACAAATTTATTACCAAACAAGAAATAGAGTACCTTATAAACTGTAAAATGAATGATTTTTACTACATTAAATTAAAGAGGTTTTGCACTAATAAAATCAATGCTTCTAAAATTAGAAGGAAAGCAGAAAGCTGGGAAATAAAACTAGGAGTTCTGATAAAAGTTTCATTTCTAAAATATATAGAGAATTGCATCAAATTTATAAGGTTGCAAGTCATTCCCCGATTGATAAGTGGTCAAAGGATATGAATGGACAGTTTTCAAATGAAGTAATTGAAGCTATATATAATCATATGAAAAAATGCTCCAAATCATTATTTTTTTAGGCATTTAGTTTTTTATTTTGAATATTTTTTTTACATTTTTTCTCCCTAATCTTGCCCCTCCCCACAGAAGGCAGTCTGTTAGTTTTTACATTGCTTCCAGAGAAATCATATCCTTAAGGAAGAAAAATAAAGTATTGTGCCTGATTGTTGCACTAATGGAATGAACAAGTCCATCAAGGTTGATCATCACCCCTATGTTGCTGCTAGGGTGCACAGTGTTCCTCTGGTTCTGCTCATCTCACTCAGCATCAGTTCATGCAAGTTCTTTCAGGCTTCCCTGAATTCCCGTCCCTCCTGGTTTCTAATAGAGCAATAGTATTCCATGACATACATATACCACAATTTGTTAAGCCATTCCCCAATTGAAGGACATTCACTTAATTTCTAATTCTTTGCCACCACAAACAGGGTTGCTATGAATATTTTTGTACAAGATTTTTTTTAATACATTACAAAAATATTCTTGTTTAAGAGTAAACATAATACCCCCTCCCCCCCCAAAATAGACCCTCATGGGAAATAAAGTAAAGGAAAGAGGAAAAAAAAAGTATTTCAGTCTGTGTTCTGATACCATTAGCTCTGTCTCAGGTGGATCATGTTCTTTATGATAAGTCTATCATAAAAGTTACATTCATATTTTTCCACAGTTGCTGTTGCTAATTGTAATTCCCTCTATCCATTCCTCCCCATTACCATATATATTATATTTTCTCTCTCCTTTCACTCTGGCCCTCTTCTGAAATGTGCTGTAGGGTAGCTGAGTGGCAGAGTGGACTGATCACTGGCCCTGGGGTCAAGAGGCCCCAAGCCCACATACCACCCCTGAGACCCAGCAACCACCCGGCCCCAGAATCCTGGACAGGCCACCCAATCCCAGGCCCTTGTGATAAGTAAAAAAGAAAATGTGTTATATCTGACTATTCTCTCCTATGATCTACCTTCTCCTCTATCACCCACATCCCCCCTTTCCCCCTTTTCTCCCTTCTCTCCTTTTTACTCTAGATGTCTATACCCTATTGAGTGTGTATGCTGTTTCTTCTCTGAGCCATTTCTGATGAGAGTGAAGGTTCCCTCACTCCTCCTCACCTTGCCCCCTTCCATACCATTGCAAAAGCTCATTATAAAAAAAAATCTTTTATATGAAATATCTTAGCCTATTCCACCTCTCCTTTCTCTTACTCCAAGTGCATTTCCCTTTTAGCCATTGACTCCATTTTTGCAATATATTATATCTTCAAATTCAGCTCTCTTCTGTGCTTCATCTATAAAATCCTCCTACCTGCTTTGTTAAATGAGTAGTCTCTTATGAGTATTATCAGTATCATTTTTCTATGCAGGAATACATGCAATTCACCATCATTAAGTCCCTTATATTTTACCCTTCTCCTATGCTCTCTATGTTTCATCTGAGTCCTGTACTTGAAGGTCAAACTTTCTGTTCAGCTCTGGTTGTTTCAACAGGAACAATTGAAATTCCCCTGGTTCACTGAAAGTCCATCTTTTCCCCTAGAAGAGGAAAAAATTCACTTTTGCTATGTAGTTGATTCTCGGTTGCATTCCAAGCTCTTTTTCCTTGTGGAATATTATGTTCCAAGCCCTACAAGTCCTTAATGTAGTTGCTGTAAGTCCTGTGTGATCCTGACTACAGCTCCATGATATTTGAATTGTGTCCTTCTGGCTGCTAGTAATATTTTCTCTTTGACTTGGGAGTTCTGGAACTTGGCTATATTATTCTTGGGGATTATTTTTTTTATCTCTTTTTGGGGGAGATTGGTGGATTCTCTCAATTTCCATTTTTCCCTCTGCTTCTAGGATATCAGGGCAATTTTCTTGTAGGATTTCTTTAAAAATGAGATCAAGGTTCTTTTCCTGATCATGACTTTCAGGTATCCCAGTAATTTTTAAATTATCTTTCCTGAATCTGTTTTCCAGATCAGTTGTTTTTTTCAATGAGATGTTTCACATTTTTTCCAATTTTTCACTCTTTTGGTGTTGAAGTATTGTGTCTTGACTTCTCATAAAGTTATCAGCTTCCTTTAGCTCCATTCTACATCTAAAGGATTTGTTTTCCTCAGAGAGCTTTCTTATCTCCTTTTCTATCTGATCAGTTCTGCTTTTTAAAACATTCTTCTCCTCAATAAACTTTTTGACTGTTTTATTCATTTGACCTATGCTAGTTTTTAACATGTTATTTTCTTCAGCATTTTTTTGGATCTCCTTGACTAAGTTGCTGACTTCTTTTTCATGTTTTTCCTGCATCTCTCTCATTTCTTTCCCCAATTTTTCTTCTGTCTCCCTTACTTGATTTTCAAAATCTTTTTTGAGTTCTGTCATAGCCTGAGCCCAATTTCCGTTTTTCTTGGAGTCTTCAGATGCTGTAGCTTGTACTTCCTCATCTTCAGATTGAGTAATTTGATTTGGGATCATAGACAAAGAATTTCTCAAAGGTGTTCTTCTTTTTTTCCTGTTTACTCATTTCTCCAGCCTGTACCTGGTTTTGGAGTGCTTCCTGAGTTTTTGAGTATTATTGGGACACCCGCTTTGGGGTTTTTTTGGACACCCCACTGGGACCTTTATTCCTCCAAGGGCATATGCTCTCTTGCCTGTGCTTTGATATGTAGATGACCACAGGCACTTCCCTCTGCCTTGGAGCTGTGAGAAGGGTCCCTGCTATCTTAGTATTGAAGGCCAAGCTGTAACCTGGATCTGAGGTGGGCAAACAGCAGAGTCCTTCCCCAGGGAGAGCAGAGAGATTTCTGCAGTCTCCCTTGACCCCCTTAATGTCTGTAGGCTGTGTTCTGGAGGTGCAGGCTGGTTTCCCTAGATTCATGCTGCTGGTTCTCACTGCAGGGCTGCTCTGAGGCTGGTGCTCCTTATTCTACACTCATTCTGGTGCAGCAGAGTTCTTTCACTTCCCCTTCAAGCTGTTCCCAGTGATCCCTGGGCTATGCTGGGCTGGGCTGTGCTGACCTGTGGCCGGGGCTTTTTTCCAACCCTCAGTCCTGGTGAAGCATACCTTTTCCACGGAACTTCTAAGTTATCTTGTACTGGGAAAATGTATCACTCAGTCTTTCTGTGGGTTCTGCCCCTCTAAATTTTGGCTAGAGTCATAATTTGACAGCTTTTGAGATTTTGGGGAAGGAGTTTCTGGGAAATGCTGTCTTCATGCTGCCATATCAAAATCTTTTTTGAGTTCTGTCATAGCCTGAGCCCAAGTTCCATTTTTCTCTGCCCCCCAAATCATTATTGATTAGAGAAATGCAAATTAAAACAACTATCACCACATACTTATCAGATTGGCTAAGATGATAAAAAGGGAAAATGATCAACATTGGAGAGATTGTAGGAAGATTGGGACTTTAATGCATTGCTGGTGGAGTTGTGAACTTATCCAACCATTCTGGAGAGCAATATGGAACTATACCCAAATAACAATAAAACTGATACCCTTTGACCCAGTAATTCCAAGTCCAAGCCTATATTCAGAAGAAATCATAAAAATATGGGAAAAGTCCCACATGTTCCAAAATATTTATAGCAGCCCTTTTTAGAGTAGCAAAGAGTTGGAAACTGAGGAGATGCCCATCAATTGGGTAATGTCTAAACAAGTTATGGTATATGAATACTGTGGAATATTATTTCTATAAGAAACCATAAATGGTTGGACTGTAGAGAAGCATGGAATGAGTTTTAGGATGTGATGCTGAGCAAAGGGAGCAGAACTAAATGATGTACACATTAACAACAACATTATGATATGATCAGCCTTGATGGAAGCAACTCCTCTCAGCAGTTCAGATAGCTAGGATAACTGTATTAGACCAACTATAGAAAATGTTATCTCCATCCAGAGAAAGAAAAACAAAACAAAAACCTTCAGAATCTGATGAACCCTACATCCACTTAAAAAAAAAAATCTCTTATGTATTTCTTTCCCTTAATCCTAATTGCTCAAACTGAAAAATGACTAATCTGTAAACATGTTTAACCCAAATGTGTAGGTACTGTTTATCCTTGAGGGGAGGGGGGTGGAAGGATACTTTGTAACATAAAAATATACTTATGCATATGGATGAATGTTGAAAAACCTTTATAATATGTATTTGGAAAAATAAAATATCAATTAAAAAAAGAAATCCCACATGGGATCATAAAGAGTCAGACATGACTGAATAACAATAATCTCTAGGAACTGAACTAAGGTATTTGTATAAGTTATTATTCTTTTGAAATAAATATTCTTTTTTTAAAAAGTTAATTTGAATGAGTAGCAAAACAGTGCTGTACTGGGATGAAGGGGATATACCCAGTGTATACTTGAAGGAACATTGTTGGTTCCAGTGAGCACTGGAGCCAGTGGCAAAGAGCCAAAAAATCCCTTCCTAAAAAGGGATCACCCCCTTAAGAGTCCTAGAGAACCCTGGGGGAGATTGAAAAAGTAACATACCTAATCTTCTGGTGATGGAGGCCAGAATGGTCAATGTTACAAGTTGTCTGGGATAAAACTAGACCTTTCCTTTTGAGGGGGGATCCCTGGAGAGATGTTCTACCTGGGATTTAAAAAATTTTGGATATCCTAGACCATGAAAAACTAAAAAAAATTTTTTTAAATTTTCTTTGTGCTATAAATTTACAATTGATTTTTTCCCCAGTTTATGTTCTGTTACAAGTCAATTTCATTCAAGTAAACTTCTGATTTGTTGTTTGCTGAACTGTTTGAACATTAGTTGCTAGATTATCTCTGTGAAGAATCACTTGGAGACCTGGGATTGCAGGTGTAGAAAGAAATTGAGAGTCAGTAAAAGAAATTACAACACAAAAAAGTGATAGGAAAGTTAAGAGTTTAAGGAAAAAACACGTGGATTGCTAATTAATCTTGGCAGACTCACTTGAAGTCTGGAAAGGAAGAGAGAGAGAGAGAGAGAGAGAGAGAGAGAGAGAGAGAGAGAGAGAGAGAGAGAGAGAGAGAGAGGCAGCCATGAGGCTTGGGGTCAACCAGGCCACATGGTGAGGCCCATAGAGCTCCATGTGAATTAAGGAAGAACCAGAGAAGGCTCCATTTTTCTGGATGGGAGGCTGGAGGCAAGAGAGCTTGAAGGGGTGGTGTTTCCTGTTAAATACCCCTCCATTGTAGGCTGGACAGAGGGTAGTACCTGGGGAGTGATCTTACACCTTGGACCAGGTAACTTCCAATGCCAATCTACTTACTGGTCCTTCCTGTCCTTTCATCATGCCATTTCCTGCCCACCAGCATCCAGGCCAAAGTTAAGTGGAAAGGAAAATAGGGACAAGTGTCCAAGGGAAGCAGAATCTCAAGAGCAGGGACCTCCATCCATTTAACAGATTTTGTTTCTGGTACATTCATAGTTTACTACGTCACACCGATTTTGCATTACTGAATTCTAATAAGTATTATATTTAGTCTTACTGATATGCAGTTTGATATGAGAAATCTGGAATTCCTAGATTGCAGCTGCCTAGGTGAAATGTTCATATTGTTCTTTTTGCATGTAAACCAACCTAGATTGCTCCCCCTGTTGGGAAAACAAAATGCCCTATGGCTTCCTAGGGTGAGATGACTGTGTCTAAAATCCACCAGTAGCTGCCATACTTTTCTACTTCTTTAATGGAGTCTTCTCTAACTTCTCTTGTTCTAATGGATGAATTTAACTGTTCTATCTGATTTTTCTTAGCAGGAAATTTTCAGTGCCTTTTGAATAAAGATCCTGGGGAAATTGCCTGAAACTTTATGGGGATTACCTATGGTGCAGAGGGGACCGCTAGGGAATTTTAGTGTATTTGTCCAGAAAGAGACACTTTTTGTCCATACCCAGTTGGATTTCTTTATACAGTAAGGGAATCATTGGAAGAGTTTCCACTCAATACAGTTTTCTCATATGAGAAAGTTGTGACCCTGAGCTGACCCCATACCCCAAATCCCTATGGGAAAAACTCCATGTAATTTGAAAAAGCTCAGTGTGAACCAGGTTTACATTTGAGATGGAAAGACAATTATCTTTTGTCCATATTTGATGTTTCTTTTGCTTGTGGGTTGAGACATGCTCTATAGGACTAAGGCTAAGAAAGCAGAAATAGTTGGCGAACTTTTTGTTCCTTATTTTGTTGAATCTGAAAAGCTTTGTACTTGTAGTTAATTGTGATTTTGATCTGTGCATGTGGTGATTGTACATCATCACATGACAATGCTATTTTAAGACCTTACTGTATGACCCTGGGGAAGCAAGTGAATGGACACTAGTTATGCCTCCCCAGAGACCACAGAGAACTGTTCTGAATTTCAAAAAAGGACTGTGTTTAAAAAAAATGCACTCTTGCTTATTTGCCAGGCATGGCAAATTTCAAACAGAGAAATCTGTAAAGGGTCTTGCTTGTTTGTGTCCCAGCCCTCCAACATGGCAGCACTCTGCCTTCCTGAAGTTCCCTGCTACATGGGTGGGCATATCCTCCTTTGATTAGCAACTGGATGAAACAGACCATCAGGCTGGGATAGTCTTTCTTGTTCCTGTTGTGTCAGAGAGTGAAAATCACAGTTCATCCACAGTGAGGGCATCATGAACCAAGCCCCAGAGGTTTTACCCCCTTCCCCTTTCACCCCTTCTCTGAGAAGTGGGCTGGCAGTGTTGGTTTCTGTCTGCTTCCATCCTTTTTACTTTTAGAATCCTGAGAGCTTGAGCCACAGTGAAGACCTCAGAGGTAGGACTGCTGTCAAGGACGCTACAGTCAGCCAGCCTGGCGCCAGAAGTCTGGACTCAGGCTTGGAAGAAGTTTTAGACTTAGAACTTGCTATGCTCCATAAAACTGAGTTAAGAGTTTTGTATATTTTGCTATCACACCTTATGAAGTAAATATTCCTTTGTGAAAGTTAACCTGACTGTTAAAGGTTAAATGAAAATGGGGTGCAGGGGATTCTCCCCTAAGCTTGAGGGAACACCACTGTGGTGAACTGGAGTCAATGGCAAAGATCTTAGTTCCTCCACTTCTCCCAATCTCCTTAAGGATACTGAAGAATCTAGAGGAGAGATATGAAATAATATATTCAGCCTTTAGAATATAGGGGCCAAAGAAGTCAGTGAATTAAAACTCTACAGCTATATACATATAAATATATATATATATGTATATATGTATATATATATGCATATATTTTATGAAGTTTTATATATATATGCACACATTAATTCTACAATTCTTCAACTTTATAACTCTACATGATTTTTAAATCTGTAGTCCCTTACTTGGGCAGCTAGATGGTTCAGTGGATAGTGCTGATTTGGATTCAGGAAGTCATCTTCCTGAGTTCAAATCTCTCCTCAGACATTTACTAGTTATATGTCTGTGGGCAAGTCATTTCATCTTGGTTGCCTCAGTTCCTTATTTATAAAATGAGCTGGAGAAGGAAATGGAAAACCACTCCAATGTCTTTGCCAAGAAAAGCTCAAACAGGGTCAGAAAGAATCTGAAATGACTCAACAACAAAAATCTCTTGCTCCCTATAGTATTGCTGCAAATGTCTTGCCAAATACCAACCCTGGGTTAGCTCCACCATTGGTTTTCTCTGTTCCTATTCTTCTTCTCTGGAGGGAAAAGTGTAGCTGGTGACTTTGTACAATCTTCCCTCTCTTAAATACAATTCATTTGCAAGTCTGGGCATCACCTTCCTGACTTTTATAATCTAGTCTCTCTACCCACTGGCTTTCCTGTCTTCTCTTAAGGCTCAGCTAGCATTCCACCTTCTGCAAAAAAATCTTTCCCAGTGTACCCAGTACACACACACACACACACACACACACACACACACACACACATGCCTATTATCTACCTGTCTATATCTGGTTTGTACACACACATTTTCATGTTGAGTCTGCCATTAGACAGGGAACTCCTAGAGAGGGGAGTTTGTTTTTTTACTTTTCTTAATATCGACAGTACGTAGCCCAGTGGCTGGCTGGCACACAGTAACACTACAGAACAAAGTCATACAATTATGCCATCTCTTCCACCATAAATCTTTTTCTGTATCTAACTTTAAAAAGGCACCCACTGCCCTACTGCAGGTTTCTTGTTTTTCCATGCTTGACTCCTGGTGGCTGCTCCAACAATTTATTCCTCAAATCCATTTAGCAAAAGACCTCATCTACTACTTTTTAAAAGAGAATTGAGGGGGCAGGGCCAACAGAATCAAAATGATGGAAAGGAAACATTTTTGCCTAGCTCTCCCAAACAACTAGAAATTGTAGCAGACTGAATTCTCAACAGGAAAGCCCAAAAGCAGGACATTTGAGGTGGCAGATCCTGAGGGGTGGCTGGTTAGGACACAGCAGGGCAGGGGGCATTGCTCCAGTGCTCTGGGGCCGAAGGGGAACCGAGCCAGAATACCAGGACAAGAAGCACTGAGACCGGGAGAGCGCCCTCAGGACCCTGAAACCAGCCCTGGGAGCTGGTACAATGCGGCAGCTCTCTCATCCTTTACCCATTCTGGGTTACAGATCCAGGGTGACCAGGAGGGATATCTGACTGTGCAAAGGCGAGGGGATGAGGACAGAGCACAGAACAAATTCTTGAAATTTAGCACTGTGGCTCAGCAGAGGAGCACTGACTCTTGACCACCAACTCTTTAGCCCAAGCTAAGCCTGCAGTATAGGAAACCAAAACCAAAGAGCAACCAGCTGGTGAGTCACAGTGAACCTGCAGAAGCTCGCAGCTGGTTATCAGACCAGTCTACCTTTGGTTCAAATTGAACTACACTTAAGCCAGTGGACTCAAACCCGAATCAAGGACTTGCAGGTCTTGGAACAGGGAAGGCTGAACAGCTCTCTCCTTGGATGCTCCCACCTTCAAAGCACTGAAAACCTGCAGGCTCCCAGATAGAGTTGTGAAAGCAGTAGCAACTCTGACCAGTAAGTAACTCAGAAAGTAGAGCCCCAAGACTAACACAAAATTCAAGTGAAGAAGTAGACTAGAAGGTAGAAGTAAACGAACAAACAAGAACACAATCATTAAAAACTATTTTGGGAAAGCTCAAGACACAGACAGTAGAAGGGAAGAAATTGAAAACAAGTAAAGTTTTTTTAAAAGAAAGATTTTATTTATTTTGAGTTTTACAATTTCCCCCCATTCTTGCTTCCTCCCCCTCCACAGAAGGCAATTTGCCAGTCTTTACATTGTTTCCAAGGTATACATTGATCTAAGTTGAACGTGATGAGAGAGAGAGAGAGAGAGAGAGAGAGATCACATCCTTAAGGAAGAAAAATAAAGTATAAGAGATAGCAAAATTACATAATAAAATAACTTTTTTTTCCTAAATTAAAGGTAATAGTCTTTGGTCTTTGTTCAAACTCCATAATTCTTTGTCTGGATACAGATGGTATTCTCCATTGCAGATAGCCCAAAATTGTCCCTGATTGTTGCACTGAAGGGATGAGCGAGTCCATCAAGGTTGATCATCACCCCCCCATGTTGCTGTTAGGGTATACAGTGTTTTCCTGGTTCTGCTCATCTCACTCAGCATCAGTTCATGCAAATCCCTTCAGGCTTCCCTGAATTCCCATCCCTCCTGGTTTCTAATAGAACAATAGTGTTCCATTACATGCATAAACCACAGTTTGCTAAGCCATTCCCCAATTGAAGGACATTTACTTAATTTCCAATTCTTTGCCACCACAAACAGGGCTGCTATGAATATTTCTGTACAAATGATATTTTTCCCCTTTTCCATGATCTCTTCAGGGTATAGACCCAGTAGTGGTATTGCTGGATCAAAGGATATGCACATTTTTGTTGCCTTTTGGGTGTAATTCCAAATTGCTCTCCAGAAAGGTTGGATGAGTTCACAGCTCCACCAACAATGCAATAGTAAAACGAGGAAAGTTTAAAAAATGTAAATTGGACATGAATACAATAAGAATTCTTAGAAGATTTAAAGAGATTAAAAAAATTTTTAAACCAGATAACAGTGACAAAGGGAAAAATGGTGGTGAGATGATGAGAGACATACAAGCAAGATGTGAAAAAAATAACAGCTTGGATAAAATAGGTTCAAAATCACACTGAAGGGAATAACTCCTTGAAAATTAAAATAGACAATAGAAACTAATCATGCTACAAAATATCAAGGAATAATAAAACAAAGTTAAATGATGAAAAAAATAGAAGAGAAAGTATAAGAGATAGAAGGAAATATACCCAACAATTATAACTGAATGTGACACCGAGACAACACATGCAAATTCATGAGATGCACAAAGTTGGGGGAAAATATCTTTAAATGTTTATATCAATAAAAGAAAAAGCAGAGGAATGTATTGCAATTAGAAAACCCATAAAAGACTAAAACAAGTCAAAAAATTTCCAATTAAACACCAACATAAGAATTCTAAAAATAGAGAAGAGATTAATAAAATGGAAAAATTTTTTAAAAATCATTTAATTAACAAATAATACTAGGAGCTTATTTAAAACCACACACACACATAACAAAACTGACCATTATCTAATTTAATTTTAAAAATTCAGCACCAAAACCAGCATCAAAAATAAAAAAAGGTTAATTCATGGCCAATGAAAAAAATTTAAAAACAATAATCAGGAACTTTTTTTGCCCAACTATATACCAGTAAAATTGATAAACTAAATGAAATAGATGAATATTTAGAAAAATATAAATTATCCAGATGAGATGAAGAGAAAAAAGAACACCTAAATTATCTTATCTTAGATAAAAGCAATCAAAGGTATAAATGAATTCCCAAAGGGAAAAAACAAAATGGTTTTACAAGCAAATTCTTGCAAACATTTAAAAAACAATTGATTACAATTCTATACAAATTATTTGAAAAGAAGGTAAGAAGGATCCTACCAAATTCTTTTTATGACACAAATGTGGTCTTGATACCTAAAACTGGGAGAGTCAAAATAGATAAAGAAAAATACAGACCAATTTCTTTAATGAATATTGAAAAAAGAATTTTAAATAAAATATTAGCAAGGAGACTACAGTACTATATCACAAAGCTCATATGGTATATTTACACTTGTAATTCTGGGTTAGTTTAATATTAATTATAAGCATAATTGACCATAATAATAATAAAAGCAACAAAAATCATATGATTATTTCAACAAGCATAGAGAAATATTTATTTATTTATTTGTTTTTGTACAAATGATGTTTTTTACTAAAATTAGTAAATTACTAAAATATTTTTGTTTAAAAATAAACCTAATCCCCCCCAAATATAGACCCTCAGGAAAAATAAAATAAAGAAAAGAGAAAAAATATGTGCTTCAGTCTGTGTTCCAAAACCACCAGCTCTGTCTCAGGGGGATCATGTTCTTTATGATAAGTCCATCATAAAAGTTACATTCATATTTTTCCACAGTTGCTGTTGCTGATTGTAATTTCCTCCATTCCTACCTCTCCACTAATATGTACTATATTTTCTCTCTCCTTTCACTCTGGCCCTCTTCTAAAATGTGCTGTGAGGTAGCTGAGTGGCAAAGTGAACTGATCACCAGCCCTGGGGTCAAGAGGCCCCAAGCCCACCTACCACCCCTAAGGCCCAGCAACCACCTAGCCCTGTAGTCCTGGACAGGCCATCCGCTCCCAATCCCTTGCAAGAAGTTAAAAAAGAAAATGTGTTATATCTGACCACTTCTCCCCCATGGTCCATCCTCTCCTCCATCACTTACACCCCCCTTCCCCCTGTCCCCCTTCTCTCATTTTTACTTTAATGTCTATACCCCATTGAGTGTATATGCTGTTTCCTCTATGAGACACCTCTGATGAGAGAGAAGGTTCCTTCATTCCCCCTTGCCTTCCCCCCTTTCCATATCATTGCAAAAGCTCATTGTAAAAAAAAAATCTTTTATATGAAATATCTTAGCCTATTCCACCTCTCTTTTCTCTTACTCCCAGTGCATTTACCTTTTAGCTATTGACTCCATTTTTGCAATATATTGTATCTTCAGATTCAGCTCTCTCCTGTGCTTCATCTATAACATCTCCTTCTACCTGCTCTATTAAATGAGAAGTTTCATATGAGTATTATCGGTATCATTTTTCTATGCAGGAATACATGCAGTTCATCATCATTAAGTCCCGCATATTTTACCCTTCTCTGCTCTCTATACTTCACTTGAGTCCTGTATTTGAAGGTCAAACTTTCTGTTCAGCTCTAGTTGTTAACAGGAACAATTGAAATTCTGCTTGTTCATTGAAAGTTCATCTTTTCCCCTGGAAGAGAATGTTCAGTTTTGCTGGGTAGTTGATTCTTGGTTGTATTCCAAGCTCTTTTGTCTTCTGGAATATTATATTCCAAGCTCTATGAGCCCTTAATGTAGTTGCTGCTAAGTCCTGTGTGATCCTGACTACAGCTACGTGATATTTGAATTGTGTTATTCTTGCTGCTTGTAATATTTTGTCTTTGACTTGGGAGTTCTGGAACTTGGCTATAATATTCCTGGGGGTTGTTTTTTTTATCTCTTTCTGGGGGGAGATCGGTGGATTCTCTCAATTTCTATTTTGCCCTCTGCTTCTAGGATATCTGGACAATTTTCCTGTAGGAATTCTTTAAAAATGATGTCAAGGCTCTTTTCCTGATCGTGACTTTCAGGTATTCCAATAATTTTTAAATTATCTTTCCTGAATTTGTTTTCCAGATAGTTTTTTTTTTCAATGAGATGTTTAACATTTTCTTTTAATTTTTCATTCTTTTGGTGTTGAAGTATTGTATCTTGATTTCTTGTAAAGTCATCAGCTTCCTTTAACTCCATTCTATATCTGAAGGATTTGTTTTCCTCAGAGAACTTTCTTATCTCTTCTTCTATCTGGCCAATTCTTCTTTCTAAAGCATTCTTCTCCTCAATAACTTTTTGAACTGTTTTTTTCCCATTTGACCTATGCTGGTTTTTAACATGTTATTTTCTTGATTATTTTTTTGGATCTCCTTGACTAAGCTGCTGACTTCTTTTTCATGTTTTTCCTGCATCTCTCTCATTTCTTTCCCTAACTTTTCTTCTATCTCCCTCACTTGATTTTCAAAATCTTTTTTGAGCTCTATCATAGCCTGAGCCCAACTTCCATTTTTCTTGGAGTTTTTAAAAGCAGGATCTTGTACTTCCTCATCTTCAGTTTGAGTATTTTGATCCTTCTTGGGATCATAGACAATATATTTCTCAATGGTGTTCCTCTTTTTTTCTCTGTTTATTCATTTCTCTAGCCTGTGCCTGGTTTTGGGGTGCTTCCTTAGCTTTTGAGTATTTTTGGGATACCCCCCCCACAAAGATCTCAGTGTGTGAAGCTCTGAGTTCCCTCCTGGTCTGTGAATGACCAAAAGGGCACCTCTCTCCAGGAGCAGAGGTGGGGGGGCCCTGTTCTATGGGGGGGTGGCTTAGACTGTGATCAGGATCTGAATGTGGTCAGAGCCCCAAAGTCCTGTTCCAGGTACAGAGGACAGACCTCTGAAGTTTTAGAGAAAGATTTTTGACAAAATATACTACTCATTCTTGTCTTTTTTTTAAAACAATACTAGAAAGCATAGGACTAAATGGAACTTTTCTTAAAATGTTAGTTATTGGGGCAGCTAGGTGGCGAGGTAGATAGAGTACCAGCCTTGGAGTCAGGAGGATCTGAGTTCAAATTTGACCTCAGACACTTATTACCCAGCTATACAACCTTGTGCTAGTTATTTAATCCCATTGCCTTGTGAAAACTAAAAAAATAAATTTTTTTTCTTTAGCAATTGGTTTCTTAAAGGAAAAGTTGACCAAGCTAAAATTTCTATAGAGAAAATCATTAAAATTCTTCTGTCAGACCTTGACTAATCCAAAAAAATAAACAAAATGTTAGAAAAATTGATTTTGATAGATCTGAGGAGACATATGAATGAGAATATTACCTAATATAAGTATCTAATTGATTTATTTTCAATTAAAGCATATTTTCTCTCCTTCCACTACTCTGGCCCCCACTGAGAAAAAAAAAGAAAAAGACAACATGTACAATAAATATGCATAGTGAAGAAAAATAAATTTCCATATTGATCATATTTTAAAAGTATGCCTTATACCTTTCTGTTAGGTGGTAAAGCATTCTTTATCATTGGTCTTCAGGAATCATGGTTGATTGTTGCATTGATCTAAATCTTTTTTTTTTTTTGCAAGGCAAATGGGGTTAAGTGGCTTGCCCAAGGCCACATAGCTAGGTAATTATTAAGTGTCTGAGACTGGATTTGAACCCAGGTACTCCTGACTCCAAGGCCG
Source organism: Macrotis lagotis (assembly GCF_037893015.1). Lineage (NCBI taxonomy): Eukaryota > Metazoa > Chordata > Mammalia > Peramelemorphia > Peramelidae > Macrotis > Macrotis lagotis. Next base: position 643,196,924 of record NC_133658.1, read on the forward strand.
GTGCTTTATCTACTACGCCACCTAGCCACCCCGATCTAAATCTTTAAGTCTTTCAAAATTACTCATTTTTGCTATGGTGCTTTTGTGTAAATTGTTCTCACTTTATGTTAGTTCTTACAATCTTCTCAGCTTTCCTCTAAAATCATCCCTTTCTTCATCTCTAATATTGTATCCCTATATAATATTTTATTTAACCATTTCCCAATTGATGGGAACCCCCTTAGTTTTCACCACAAAAAGAGTGACTATAAATATTTTTGCACATATGGATTCTTTTCCTCTTTGGGATATAGGCCTATTGGTATTGCTGGGTTAGAATCCACACAGTTTAGTAATTTGGGGAGCATATTTTGAAATTACTTTCCAGAACTGGTAGAACAATTGATGGTTCTACCAGATGTATATTATTAAGCTATCAATATTACATTTGCTATTTTCCTTTTTGGGGGTATCAGTTTTGCCAGTCTGATAGATATGGGGTGGAAATGCAGAGTTGCTTTAATTTGCATTCTTTAAATAGTAATGATTTAGAACATATCTTCATATGTCTATTGATAGTCTGGATTTCTTCCCCTGAAAACTATCTGTTCATATTCTTTGATAATTTATTGGTTGTTAAATGAGTCTTAGAGAATATAAATATTTCTTAGGCTCCAATAGGGCTATCACAAAAATTGATCTAATGGCATTCAATTATTCTTCAGTTGGAAATTCAGCTAGGAAGGGATTGACTTCAACCTGATGTACATAGTCAATGATTTATGATGGTCTGTTGAGAATACTATGAAGGTGTTCAGTCCATCTCCCAAGGATCATGTCTTTATCATTAATCAATGTGGTTCCATCAACATTGAATAGTTGAGATGCATCATAGGTTTTTGGCCCATAAATAGCTTTCAGAGCATCTTAAAATGCTTTGGATTGTTATTATCAGTATGAAACTGAACTTTACCTGCCTTCTTACTTTGCAAAGAACCCTGAATCTCTCTAAGCTTCATTTGTATTTTACTTTTGATGGAATTAAATGCTACCTTTTTAGAGATGTATTTACCAGTTTTTTTTGAAAAGACTAATAAAATTGATAAGTCATTGGCAAACTTGATTTTTAAAAAAGGGCAAAGCAAATTAATAAAGTAAAAAAGAGAGAATTCATAATAATGGAAAGGAAAAGGAAAACTTTGCTAATTTATTATATCAAATTATGTAGCATCCAAATTTACAGAGGATTTATAGCAATATACAACAAATATATAAAACAACCAAACTATAACAAACCAAAACATAAAATAACAAAACAGAATCTAGATTATCTGAATAACCCCATTTCATAAAAAGAAATTGAATGAATCTTAATTAAATTCCTAAAGGAAAAAGTACAGCTCTAAGTCTAAAAATCCAGATGGCCTCATAGATAAATTTTATCAAACATTCAAACAACAAATACTCCCTAGTCTTCTTAAACTTTTCAAACATAAACTTTCACTATGTAACAGGTACTCACAAGTTTTCCCCTCTTATTTATTTGAATTATTATTATTACTTTTTCCATGGAAAAGGTAACAATGATGATTTGGAAAGCAAGAGAATGTTAAGTAACTCAGTTTTTGAAGATTGCGTATCACTTCTTATCAACAATCTAATTTCTGTTGATTATCATTTTGTTTGCCTCAGAAATCTGAGAAAAAGTGAAAAGCAAAGAGAGAGGACTCAGAATGATATCAGTGTGAAGGCACATAGGATTAGAGTTGTTTATTTCCATTTCCTTTGCCCTTCAAAGAGATTTCCCCAAAATAATTTTTTTCTAGAGGACAGGGAATAGAGGCAAAGGGCAGTTGAATTGGAATTCCTTGTCCTCCATATGAGTGAGCAGCCACAGCCTTCAGTTTCTCAGAAGCAAAGCTGGCTGCCAAGAAGGAGTAATTTTTTGAGAACTTTATTAATTGGTATGCCAGGATCAGGGAGAACTGATCATCCTATTCTTCAACAAAACCTGGTATTTATTGTCCTACTTTAAATCCTGGTAGGGAAAGGAATGAACTAATTTACCTCTAAGGTCCCTTCTTGTTCTAAATTCATGCTTCTTATGACTTCTGAGATCATTTGAATTGCTTGAGGAGGAAAAGAACAGAATCAAAGATTTAAAACATTTTCTCCTAATAATATTGAGCCATATTTCACCATCTTATAGTTTCAGTAGACAAAGGTTTTAACATTTCCTCCACTGCCATTTGACTAACTCTGGGCACTAGAGTGACAGGCACATGCCAGTCTCTGATGAAATCACTTGGTTGATGGTTTGAATATACCACCACCTGGTGTACAAATAAGATATTACACTCCCTTGCTGGGTATTTAATAAAGTGATAACCTGCCCTCCTTCATGGGAGTTATTTTAGGATTCCCTGTGGATTTCTATTACTTTTGTGCTATTGTCACAGGTATCTCCAGGATGCATATACACAGCTTACACTGAGAGCTTACACAGAGCTTACAAAATGACTTGTGAGTGCATACACATAACTTACAAAGAGACTTTACCAAAATCTTTCAGACATGGTCTTGACATCCAAACCTAGGAGAAATAAAGTAGAAAAAGAACCAGAAAATGAAGTCACTAATCAACATTGATGAAAGCACATTAAATAAAACACTGTCAAAGAATTTAAGAAATATCTATCCCGGGGTGGCTAGGTGGCGCAGTGGATAAAGCACCAGCCCTGGAGTCAGGAGTACCTGGGTTAAAATCTGGTCTCAGACACTTAATAACTACCTAGCTGTGTGGCCTTGGGCAAGCCACTTAACCCCATTTGCCTTGCAAAAAAAACCTAAAAAAAAAAGGAAATATCTATCCCAGGGCAGTTAGGTGGCATAATGAAAAGAGCACTGGTCTCAAGAGGACCTGAGTTCAAATCCAACCTCAGACACTTGACATTAGCTATGTGATCTTGGATAACCTTGATTCTGTCGACAAGAAGAAAGAAAAAGAAAGAAAGAAAGAAAGAGAAAGAAAGGAAGAAAGAAAGAAAGAAAGAAAGAGAAAGAAAGAAAGGAAGGAAGGAAGAAAGAGAAAGAAAGAAAGAGAAAGAAAAAGAAAGGAAGTAAGAAGGAAATTCTCCAAATGTATATGACCAAGACTCTTTATTCCAAGAATGCAAAAATTGTTCAACCTTAGGGAAACAACTAGTATAATAAATCATATTAATAATAAGACTTCTGTTATCTATATCATATAACTATAGAGACATAAAAATTTGACAAAAATATATCACTTACTTAAAACCCAAAAAGCACAGGAATTTGCTCAATATGATCAGAAACATTCAGATGAATCCAAGTTCAGCACTATTCCTGATGTAATCAAGAGAGGAGCAAAAAATGTTCACTGATGGAATTTTTTGACATAGTGCTAGAAATACTTGTTATAGCATAACCCTAATAGTAAGACAAGAAAGAGAAGTCTGTTACCTTGGAAGAAGATCCCCATGGGTTTCTGTGTGGATCGGCTACAATGGAACTGGGTGGAAGGAGGTGAAGGGAAACAAAGAAGAAACAAAATTTTAAAACCAGACAAAGAATTAGTCCAAATAATTGCTTGGGAAGGGGGATAAACTTTTATATAACACCTACTATTTGTATTATTATTATTATTATTATTATTATTATTATTATTATTATTTCATTGAATCCTCACAGCAACCTTGCAAGGTAGGTGCTATTATTATCTCCATTTTACAATTGAGGAAACTGAGTCATACAGAGGTAAAGTGACTTGCCCAGAGTCATGTAGCTAGTATGTATGTCTAAGACTGATTTTGAACTCAGATCTTCCTAACTCCAAACCCAGAACTCTGTCTACTGTATCACCAATTGCCTCCTAAAGGAGGCAAATAAATCTGCAAAGCTCAAGTCAAGTCAGCAAGTATTTATTTAGCAGAGTTGTGCTTAGTGATAGAAAGACACAGAAAAGCAAAACAAACAACTCAGTTGTCACTCTCAAGGAGCTCACAGTGTAACAGGGAAGCTTACACTATGTACTAACCAGGTCTATACAGGATGAATTGGAGACAATCGAAGAGAGAGGTTGCTAGCATCAAGGAATAGGAAATGCTTCAGACAGAAGGTGGGTTTTTAACCTGGACTTGAAGGAAACCAGGAAAGCCAGAAGACCTGAGATGAGGGATAGACAACGAGACATTTCAGTATATAGGAGTAGGGTGTATGGGGAATGTTTTATTTTATCTTTTTAGGTTATGTATGTCCACATGGATCTGTCTGAATGTGGATGCCAGAGAGTCTTCCCCTCCCACCCTTCTCCTAGGGAGACTGATTCCTGCCAGAGGGAGGAGGATGGGGCCAGCAGCTGGTCACTCTGCTCTGTTCAGAGAGAGGGTGTACCAGGCAAGAATTATATATGTTCTTTTAAATATTATTAGTCTAGGGGAAACCATTTTTAGGTTGCCCCAAAACGGTCCACCAGAAAGCTTTGGAAGTTATAGAAAATAGTGTGTGGAATATGAGTCAACAGTCTGACCTTATCTCCAACAAAGGGAATGTGACCTTTTGCTGTGTTAAGAAACATAGTGTCCAGAGCAAAGGAGATTCTGCTCTGTCCACATTTGGAATAATTTGCTTAGTTTTGGGCACCACATCCAGAAGACAGGCAGGATAGTTAGGGATTGTAGACTACAAGGAGGATCAAAGGATCTAAGAAAATTTAATCTGGAGAATAGAAAACTAAGGGAGGGTGAGAAGGAGAAAATGGTTGTAGAACCAGAGGAACAGAATCTCCAGTTTGCAAAAGTAAATGGAAATCGAGCACTTTGAACTTGAATTCAACACTGGATAAAAATCTTTTCTGAGCCATTTCTGGGTAGAACTTGGCAAAACATAACCTAATATAAGAGTAGCAAATGCAAAACAATGAGTACAAAGACAACAAACACAAAAAAGCAGGAAATGCAAATAAAAAAATCTACAACCACTGAATAAGACACTCCCAGTTTTTGAACCCCAATTTTTTTGTAAAAGGTGCATCTTATATATGGGGAAATATGAAAATAAACAATCTGGTATGTTATATACATTTATGTAAAATATTTCTATATTAATCATTTTTGTGTGGGGGAAACTTGAATAAAACAGAGACAAAAAGGAAAAAAGAAGGAAGAAAGAAAAACAAAAAATGGAAGGAATAAAGAAAGAAGAAACAAAAAATAGTATACTTTGGTCTGTTTTCAGTCTTAATCAGTTCTTTCTCTGGAGGCAGATAGTGTTTTTTTTAAGATGAGTCCTTTGGGATTGTCTTGAATCATTGTATTTCTGAGAATACAATCACAATTGTTCATCATACAATATTACTGTAACTGTGTACAATGTCTCCTGTCTCTGCTCACTTCACTCAGTTCATGTCAGTCTTTTCAGATTTTTTTTCTGAAATCATCTTGCTCTTCACTTATAACATAATATTCCTTTACATTCATATACTACAACTTCTTTAGTCATTCCCCAAATGATGGATATTCCCTCAATTTCCAATTCTTTGTCCCCACAGAAAGATCTGCTATAACTATTTTTGTACAAAAAGGTTCTTTTTTCACTCTGCCTCTGTCTGTCTGTCCATCTTAGATTCAGAACTAATGGTGGTATTTCTGGATCAAAGCTTGATAGTTCTTTGTACATAGTTCCTAATTGTTCTCCAGAAGGGTTGGATCAATTCACAGCATCAAGAACAGTACCCCAGTTTTTTCACATTCCTTCCAACATTTATCATTTACCTTTTCTGTCATATTAGCCAACCTAGTGGATATAAGGTAGTACCCTCACACTTGTTTTAATTTGCATTTGTCTAATCAATAAGTGACTTAGAACATTTTTTCCATATGAATATAGAGAACCTTGATTTCTTTTTTTTTGAAAACTTCCCATTCATATCCTTTGAACATTTATTAGTTGTGTAATGACTTGCATTCTTATAAATAACTCAGTTCTTTAAATATCTAAGAAATGATATTTATCTTTATCTGGGATACTTGGTTTAAATTTTTCCCCAGTTTTTTGCTTTCCTTCTAATTTTGGTTTGGTTTTGCACAAAAACTTTTCTTTTTTACCTACAAGTTGTACCATTGCTCCAAACATATTAACTATCTTCAAATGTTTGAGGAACTATTATGTAGGAAGTGGATTAGCCTTATTCTATTTGGTCCCTAGAGCAGAACTAGGAGTGATGTGTATAATTGTTAAGGATGGTCTCAGAAGGTAGGCTTCCTTAGAAGTCTTCAAGCATGGGCTGAATGACCACTTTTCAGGGATTTTGGAGCAGGGATTCTTGATCAGGTATAGGATGGATTCTATCTTTCTAACTCTGAGATTTTGTTTTTTTAAAAAATGTGTTCATCATGTCATAATGGATTGAAAGTACACATCGAATCAGAAAGATCTGAGATGAGGGCAAATCTAGCATTGGTTAGGAGCTTTTGGGGCCTGAATAAAATATTTGTAAGACATTCAAATAGTTAACAAAAGGAGGCTTACAAGTTCTACCACAGAAAGGACAAGGAGTGAGGGTGCAGGGACAGGTAGCTTCTCTAGACTCAGCCTTCTTCATCTCCGCATGGAAACGTGTCTTCTGAGCAGCAAAGGTGGGCAGACTCACAAGGTCTCCAAACATTCAGTGAGTAACCTGGAACCATGCTGTACCCCTGGGGATCAGGAACTGCCTTTGGGGAAGACCAGAGTCAATCAGGTGCCAGGGACAGCTTTGCTAACTTTTAAGGAGAATGAATCCCTGTTTTGGAAAACTGAGGAGAAACACAGTCCCTATCACATACCATGACTGCAGTGACAAAGTCACAAACATCTCCTATATAGAAGATCTTTTAGAAGGTCTTTTTGTGATGTCCAGAAATTCATCATTCTACTCTAGAACAAACACCCTTTCATGTCATTTCCCATTCTGACTGCAGGACCTCAGCATGCACCTAGGCGAATACTCCCCTCTATCCCACCCAACTTTTCAGCTTTTTTTGTGTCACTAGCTCTCAAGGGCAGGGTCTGTCTTAGCCTTTCTTTGTAGCCCTAATGCTTACTTAGTTCAGTAGATACTTAATAAACATTTATTGACTGACTGACCTTCTCTTACATAAATACTTTCAGGGCTTTTAAGTGGATAATTCTCATATAGGTAGTATTAAGGAGGGAAAGAACAAGAAAAAAATTGAAACCTCCCCAACCCAAAAAAGTCACATACAGAAAGAGAAGAAAGAAAAGAAAAAATGTAGAGGAGTACAAAAGTCAGAAATTTTAGACATTTTCTCCTTCATTTGGAAGAAGTGAGCCTTAGACTGTCCCAATGAGAAAATACAGTTTTCTTTATCTCCATAGCTAGAAATGTCTTTTATCCCCCAGGCACATGATACAGCTTGTTCTTAACTACATAGCATAATTGGGTAACTATAAGGGTTTCCATTTGACCTTATCCCCAGGCCCTGTTGGCATGAGACTTTTTCCTTATTGGTGGCGATGAATGGCCGACTCTGTGTGAGGGCTGGGGCAGAATTGATAAGAGACTGGAGAATCTTGGTTCAAGAGCAGTGCTCTTCAGGACTCTTCAGGTTTCAAGTCTTCTCGAGGACTTTCCAAGCAGTTGGTCTATTTGGGTGCTTCTGGCTTCAAGAGAGAAGATGGACAAGACCAACCCTACTCTAGGCTTCAGAGAGAAAAAGCTATGGGAAGTGATTGGAGGAACTGAAAGTCTCTTATCCTATCTCTCTCCAGGAAATTTACTTTTTGGTGAGATCAAAGACTCTTTCTTGATTGAGTTCACCTCAATCCTAGTAGGAGAGTTCTTTCACTCTGTTTTATCTGTTATAAAATCTCCTGTGTAAATCTTTTCTGATTTCTGTCTTGCTGAAATTTGGATAAATGGATTTCTTTGCTGTTGACTATGTGTGTTCATTGTGAAATTGGTCTTTGGTAGGGAATGGGTCAATCCTTGGTTATAAAGTTTGGAGTCCCCCCACCAAGTATTGATGACAGTGATCAAAAGTTATATTGAACCCCTAGATAATATCTACTAGAATAATAATAATTTAGGGAGCTGTTAAATATAATTCTAGTTCAGTATCCTCTCTCTTTGAAGAAAGCAAAAGGGGCCTCTAGGCCCCAACTTCCTGTTTCCCTTCCTGGCAGGAATAAAGTCTCCTTTGAGGAGGATGGGGAGAAAAGAGGGCTAGAGATGTTTATTCTACCTCCCTTCAGCCACACACCAACAGCCCTCACTACAGGGTGGGCCTTGAAACCCATGAAACCCTCCATATAAGAGGGGTATTCTCCTTATCCATGTATACAGATTGCTGAAAAGGACCTCACATAACACCTGCCCTCTGTAGCCCCCCTTGAAAGATCCAAAGGGGATGGGTTCCCTAGAGAATGCCTTAGGCTTTGGTAGGGCTGAAGCTTTACTAGATAGCTTCGTCAGCAATTGCTTTCTTATCAACTCCATGTTTGGTGTGTTGTTATTGTTGTTAGCAGCTGGATCCTCAGTAGATTCAGCACCAGGACCTGACTTGAACTCTGGCCTTAGACACTTACTAGCTATGTGATCTTGGACAGGTCATTTAACTGTGTTTGCCTCAGTTTCTGCATCTGTCCAATGGGCTGGAGAGGAAATGACAAAGCCCTCCAGTGGCTTTGTCAAGAAAACTCCAAATGAAGCATTAGATGTGATTAAACAACAATTGTCCATCTCCAGGGCAGCAGGTTCCCATTCCCAGAGAACCTATTCACAATGTCAAAATCATTTGCCTAAATCATTGACTGTCTCTCTGGCCATTTGGTGATGCCACTGGATGGTATTGCACTATCTGACTACTCCACCTTCCATATCAGCAGTGCCCTCCCTTCACCTCAATCCCAATGTGAGTCATGAGGCCATCAATTCTCATAGCAGCCTAATTATTGACTATGCCAAATATCAGGGGCTTGACTCATTGTCATTCTTCTGTTTCATGTTAAATTTTGGGACTAAATTAGGCTCTTGTAAGTCACTGAACAGTTAACAAGATTTACTCAGCTACAATATAGCAAAGATAAACAAGGCTACAAGATCATTTCATGTTTGTAGATATGTATTTCATATGCATCTATACATATAGGTATATACAATATATAATACATATTTAGACATGCATGTATGAATATGTGTATGTAAATATAACAGATCTATCTATCTAGTGTTGTGTGCATGTTGTTTGTTTTTATAGCACCTTTACCATGCCCAGAATGTCACTTTTTTTGTGACAAAGAATAAAAATGAAAGAGGAAAAATACATTTTGGTAAAACTAATGAACATCATCATCCAATACTGGTGATATCCCCTATGTTCCATGGAACAAGATACCTCCAAATGGAGTACTACTATCTCCTTCCTCTTGTATGGTATTTTCCTCCATTAAATTGTAAGCCCCTTGAGGGCAGGTCTTTTTCTTATCTGGGGATTTGGATAAGTTGTTAGCATAGCTGTGGGGTATGTAAATATTATTGAATTTAATTGGATAGTTCTTCACCTCTATAAAGAAGAGGAGGAAAAGTATTTTTCATCTCTTCAGATTTCATGATTATGTAGTAGTTAAGAACTGGTTTGTTGAGAGCAAAAGTTAAATGTTGGAGTTGTGAGAAATGAAGTAAGACAAGTAAATTAAGATTAGGTTATGGAGAGTCTTGAAATCCTTGCAAGTTTGTATTTGGTGCCTAGGAAAGGGGGGGAATCATTGTGGGTGGGTGGGGAAGCAGGATGCAAATTAACCCTGGTTTCTTATGTAGCTCTTTGGCTCCTCCTAGTGATCATCTCTCAGCTGGCTATTCTTCCAACCAGGACAAGTTAGATCTGTGGGGTGTGGGAATCTGGACACTGGATCACATCTCAGACCCCTGTGGTGAGTAAAATTATAACAAAGGCAGTCTGGGACACAGTTTTCTCCAGGCCAAGATATCAGTTTACTAGTTGTGACGCATAAACCATAGTAAAGTGGGTCACACTTGCCATCTCAGCCAAAAAAACCAGGGATCAATTTATTAGTTAGGGCTTTTGGTTCTACCTGATTCTTCATGATCCTATTTAAGGTTTTGTTGGCAAAGATCCAGGAGTGGTTTGTAATTTCCTTCTCCAGCTGATTTTACAGATGAGGGTTAAGTGACTTATCCAGCATCACACAGCTAGGAAGAGTCTGAGACTATATTTGAACTCAAGAAGATGTATATTCCTTATGATGGAAAATGTCATCTACATCTGAGAGAAAACTGTGGAGTTTAAAAGCAGACCAAAACTTACTATTTCCAATTTTTAAAAATTATCTTATGTATTTTGTATTTTTTTCTCTCTAATGTTTTTTTTTCTTCCATTTGGATTTGATTCTTTTCTAACAATGGGATTAATATGGATCTATGTTTAGCATAATCACACATAATAGAGCTTATATTAGCTGGGGGGGGAGAAAAATGTAAAACTAAAACCTTGCAAAAAAATGATTGGTGAAAACTGCTGTTGCATGTTGTTGGGAAAACAAATAAAAAATATTTAAAAAAAATAAATAAGAAGATGAGTCTGCTTGACTCCAGGCCTATTGGCCCATCCATCCCAAGGCCTAACTGTTCTTTAGTTAGCTAACAATAACCAGTAAATTGGGTCAATGAGGGAAGACCCTGAGCCAGAGCCAACAGGTCTTTTAAAGCTAGGTGTGTCTTCCTTCTGATTGGCCTGATGAGACATTATTTGACCCTTCCTGAAAAAGGTAAGACAGTTGTGATGGGTAGACATTTTAATGAAGAGGTGAGTTGAATTACCTCAATTCCTCATGATTTTCACTTTGGGACACTTGGGAGTAATCCTCAATGGTAGGACTAATCTTTAATTCTGGGGAAAGTGGGTTAGCCTTCAAGCATGCTGGATCATGTACCCTCTCTTGACAATTAAGGAATGCAAATTACTTTATGGACCTCAGCTGCTTCTAGTAATCTAGTCCTGACAATTAGAACCATCCTGATCAGGTCCCCTTCCTTTAGTCTCCCCTATAGAGATTGAATCACCCATAATTTTCACAAGGAGCCAGAAGGACTGGCAAGTTGTCCCCTGTGGAGGGCTTAGCTCAAGGTGGTTCTCTGTTTAACTGAAAATAGAGGTAGGGGTCCCACTTAAACTGATTAGCCATTGAGTGGGGGGAGCAGTAGGAGTGACCACCTTACTCCAACACCTTGTAAACTAGACTGAGAAATGAAATCTGAAAAATGGGGAAGAGGATGGACAACAAAGTAAGATGAATTATTATAAGATATAGCATAATAACAATTTTCCTCACTTTTCTTCAAATGTACTGTAGTAGAGAGTTAGAACTGAAATGAAGGAAAAAAGGAATTGAGGAAACAAGGAATCAGAAGGTTTCCTTAGCCCTAACCCTGGCCCCATCAGGTGTGGCTGTATCACACTATCACTATCCATGTGGCTCTGGAGAATTCATTTCTGGATTCTGGACCTAAGTTTCTTCTTCTGTAAGATAATGGAGCTGAACTAGATTTACAGCTGTGATCCTATGATGATTTTTTTTTCAGGTTTTGGGGAGGGAAAGGGAAAAGAGAAGAGAAAGAAGAGGGATAAGAAAATAGAAGAGGAAAACTGGAGGAGTAATTCAGAGCAAGAAAAGAGAGATTAAAAAAAAGAGAATAGGGGTGGCTAGTTGGCACAGTGGATAGAGCACCAGCCCTGGAGTCAGGAGTACTTGGGTTCAAATCTGGCATCAGGCACTTAATAAATTACCTAGCTGAGTGGCCTTGGGCAAGTCACTTAACCCCATTTGCCTCAACAAAAAAAAAGAGAGAATAATGGGAAAGAAGGAAGTAAATGCCCAGAGAGAAGAGGTGAAAGTGGGGAAAATACTGAAGGACATTGAATGAGAGTCATCCAGAGAGGGAAGAGATTGAGGAGGAGAGAGAGAGAGGAGACAGACACAGGAAAGGAGGGGGAGACTGAGGGACAGGAAGACTCACAGAAGGGGAGACTGAAGAACATAGAGATGGGAAGGGAGGAGACTGAAGGGGCTGAGAGATGTAGAGTTGGGGGACCAAGGAACACAGGGTGGGGGGATGACTAAGGAATATGGGATTGGTTGGGGGATAAAACAAAATGATGAGGTACAGGAATGTGTGCTCACTGAGGTCCAGCCACATCACAAGACAAAAGAACACAACAAGCCAAGGTTTCATTCAGTAGGTGAAAGCATTAAAATGATTTTTCACACCCATCTCCCCAATAAGCTCCCAGAACTTTCTGTTGCTTTCAGGAGCAAAGAGAACATCATTGCTTGACAATCCAAAGCCCTTCATAACCTAGCTTCCTCCTACCCTTCTGGCCTCCTGGCTATTCTATGAACAAGACACTCCATCTCTCAGTTCCCGGGATCTTCTCTGGCTTCTGGTCATATCTGGAACACTCTCTTTCCTCTGACCAGACTACTGATTGCCCCGGTTTCAAGTCCTAACTAAATTCCACCTTCTAGGAAACTCCTCTTAATTCTAGTACTTTCCCTCTTTTAATTATTTCCTATTTATGTAGGAGTTTACTATGTAGATATTTGTATATTACACGTTATTTTTCCCCATTAGATTCTAAGCTTTTTGCGGGCTTTTACCTCTTCTTTTGCCTTTCCACATGTTTATTGACTGATTGGAAATCTACTCATTTCTTCCAATTCACAAATTAAAAAAGCAACTGGATTTCTGAGCACTACAGCTTGCACTTGACCGGAGTGATTGTGACTATTGTCAGGACAGATTCTATGAAGGATAAGTAACAAGATGCTAGAATTAATGGAAAGGGGCCTCTGATGGAAGGGGGTTGAGGGCCATAAAGGCGGGGGGAGATTGAGGGATGAAGAGCCGGGACAGGGAATGCATCAACAATTGATGAAAAATATATTAACTCAGTGGATAGAGCACCAGCCCTGGAGTCAGGAGGACCTGAGTTCAAATATGACCTCAGACACTTAATAATTACCTGGCTGTGTGGCCTTGGGCAAGCCACTTAACCCCATTGCCTTGCAAAAACTAAAATATCTATATTTCTATATTGTTTAATACATATTATTTCTATGTCTTATATGTATATGTTTATATATGTATATATTATATATATATATAATATATATACATATATACTGTTTTCACAAAGAGCTTTAAAAACATAAATTTCCTCTCAGCCCTACCCACATGATTTCACATGAGCACGTTGCAAAGGTGGTTCAACGGTGAGAAAATAACGAAGGTAAGCGACCCCACTAGTCAAAAAATCGGTTTTAAGAGTGTTTGTTCGGGTCCCCTCTGAGCCAGGCTGGAGACGAGTGTCAAGAACCCACTGCGAGGAGGCGACATTCTGTCAGAGCCGGTGAAGCGGCGTGGCCTGGCCCCGGGAGAAGCCGGCGGAGCTTTGGGGCGGGGAGCATGCGCCTAGGGTCATGGAAGGGGCAGAGACGCGCGTGGAAGGCGGGCACCCCCGGGGAGGCGGGACCGCACGCCGGCTCCCTTCCCTTTAAAATCTGAATCTGGGCCTCCGTAGGTCGCCCACCCGAGAATGTCCCGCCCCTTCGACGGTTTAGCCAATCATCTTCATGAAGGGGCGGAGCTAGCCTCGTCTGGACCGAGCCCCGCCCTTTGGAATGTAAACAGCGTCGGGCACCGTTCAAATCAGCCAATCAGTTCTGGATAGCCGCGGTGATTGGGCCGCCCCTGGTCTCCAAGCCCCGCCCCGTGACCTTCCTTCCACGCCTTCGGCCCCTCCCCCGCGCGCAAGATGGCGGCGCCCTGCGGGTCGGAGGCCGCGGCGGCCGCGGCCGGGGGCTCTTGAAAGGGGGCTTGTGGCGCCTCCCGCTCCTCCCTCCCCGCCCACCCCCGCCTCTCGCGAGGTCGCCACCCCGGAGGAAGGGGGCCGGGCGGGGACAGGAGCCTCTCTGCCTTCCTTTCCCGCGCGCCTCGGGGCCGGGGACCCCCGCCTTCGCTCCGGCCGAGCGGCCCCGGCCCCGGCCCCGCCCCCACCCGCCTCCGCGCGCCCCCCGGGTAAGGCACGGCTCCGTCCCGGGAGCCCAACAGCTGACCCTGGGGGGCGCCCCGAGGCGCCATGGAGGCCGTGTACCTGGTGTTGAACGGGATCGGCCTGGCCCTGGACGTCCTGAGCTTCGTGCTGGACCTCAACTTCCTGCTGGTGTCCTCCCTGCTGGCCGCCCTGACCTGGGCCGCCGCCTTCCTCTACAACCTCCCGCACACCGTCCTGGCCGGCCTGCTGCACCTGGGCCGGGGGGCGCTGCTGTCCGCCCTGGCCGCGGCCGAGGGCCTGGGCCGCCTGCTGCTGGGCCTCCTGCAGGCGCTGGGGGCCGTGCTGCGGGGCTGCTGCTCGGGCCTGGAGAGCCTGAAGGTGGTGGGCCACCTGGCCTTGCACGTGGCCTCGAGGGGCCGGGAGCTGCTGCACCGGGGCCTCCTGGGCATGCTCTCCTCCAGCCATGCCCTGCTGCGCCAGGCCTGCGACGTCTGCGCCATCGCCATGAGCCTGGCGGCCTACGTGGTCAACAGCCTGGTCAACATCTGCCTGATTGGCACGCAGAACCTCTTCGCCCTGGGCCTGGCCCTCTGGGACTCCGTGACGGGGCCGCTGTGGCGGGTGACGGATGTGCTGGGAGCCTTCTTCGCCCATGTTTCCAGCAGCGCCGTTGCCATGGCCATTCTCCTCTGGACGCCTTGCCAGTTGGTCCTGGAGTTAATGGCCAACGGCGCCCGTCTCCTGGCCGGGTTCATGCTAGCTAATCTCCTGGGCCTGCTGTTGCTTGCGGTAGTGTTGGCAGTGACCGTTACCATCCTGCACCCGGATCTTGCCATGCGCCTGGCCGTGCGGGCCACCGAACAGCTTCATGCCCTGCCTTCTTACCACCGACTCCGTGGGGACGTGGTACGGCTTTCTCGCTTGGCCCTGGGTTCGGAGTCTTGGCGCAGGGTACGCAGCCGGAGCCTGCAACTAGCCAGCTGGCCCATTGTTGGAGGGGGAGGGGGGGAAGGAGGAGGGGGGGGAGGGGCTCCCGGGGTCCCCCAGGGTGGGCCGAGGAGGGGGGGGCCCGCCAGAATCCGGGGACACGAGCAGCCTCCCGATCCAGTGCTCAGGCTTCTTCTCCGGCCAGAGGAAGGGGCAGGGGCAGGGGCATCCAGGGTTGCCCCTGTTAGGGGCCGAGAAAGACTCAATGAGGAGGAGCCTCTTCCTGGGCATGACCCGTGGCAGCTGTTGAAGGAACAGGAGGAAAGAAAGAAATGTGTCATCTGCCAGGACCAAAGCAAAACTGTACTTTTGCTACCCTGTCGGCACCTCTGCCTGTGCCAGGCCTGCACCGAGATTCTGCTACGTCAGCCGGTCTATCAGCGAAATTGCCCACTATGTCGCCAGGGTATTCTGCAGACCCTCAACGTCTACCTCTGAGGGCTCTGCGCCCACCCCAACTCCCCTCACCATGTTTTTTTTTTTTTTTTTCCCCTTAGGGGATTCATTCAGCTTTTCCCACTGCCCTTCTCTGAGCAGGTGGGTATTGCTACATCCCAACTGATCCAGAAATCATCTGGGCTCACATTCCAAGCCTTTGAAGCCATAAGGACACAAAGACTCCCACTTTGTCACCTTCTTAGGGTTAAGGGAATAGAGAAGCAGACAGACTTCAGCTGGACTGGGAGGAAAAGGGTGGTAGTGTGTGTGTGTGGGAGAATGATTACATAATATGCTCTTTCTAGGACCAGGAAATTTTGGGGGTGGGAAAGGACTGGAGCATCTATATCACCTATGCAAGTGCCCCTGAGGCTACAACCCACAAGGCTCCTGCCCAGATGCCAATCTGTGTTGAGCAAAAGAGGCCCTAACCTTGCTTCTGGATTTCCCTTTTGGGGCCTGTTATCTTGGCCCATCTTACTCCCCTACCTAGGCCCTTCTGCCACTGCAGATATGCCTGCTATTTATCTGGCAGCTGAAGATCATTGGAAAGATCTTTGATTTTTGTAGATCTTTGACCTTTGCTATCAACCAATTTCCTGCCTTCTTGAGGATCCAGGGGTAGGGAGAAGTGAGGGTCTTTCATTCGTTCTCTACTACTGAGAATTGCCTCTGCTCTCTCAGTATGACCTCTTCAACACCCCAAAAGCTAACTTGAGACCAGTGCTCCCCTTGGGAAGAAGAGAGAAAGAGGATAAGGATGATCTAGATTCCTTCAGTGTTTGTCTTTTGGTCCCTCTTGTTCCCCAATTCCAATGGGAGTCCAGAGGAGAACAGCTGGAGCTCCTATATATCCCTATCCCCGTAACTCCACTTATGAAAATGACATTCCCACCAATCCTCTCTCCCCTTTCCGGGGAGCTCAGGTTCCACATTCCACTTGAGTTCTGGGTCCAGGCACTTCAGGAGAGAGGGAGGGACTGATAGCATATTCCTGAACATTTACACTGTTACAGTTTATTTGTGAATAAAGTCTGTTCCACAGCCTTCTACCTCTGTGTATGGCTAGGATGAAAAGGTTCCTGTTGGCACTGGAAACTTCCACCTTTGGTACTTTTCTCCTGGAGCTGCAAGAGGGTAGCCAATGGGAAATTAGACTTACATTATGGTGTCCAGCTTTCACTTTTCTCCTCACCTTCAGACTTCATATTTGACATGGCATACTGTCTGTAGCTTTGGGAAGTTTCCTTTGACTTTACTTTGAATAAGTTTCTTAAGGAACAGAAGTTCAAGATCTTTTTTATTTTGATCCAGCCTCATGTCTGGTTAGTCTCTCCCACTTTTTCCCAGAAGTTTTGAAGACTGCTGTCCTTCCTAATTCATTAGGGAAGGTGCCCAGCTTGTGCCCTCTGGATTCTTTGTGAGCTGGAAGTAGAAGGAAGGTGGCATCTGGGTGTCTTGGAAAACCAGGGCACTGTCCTAACCTCAATTTTCTTTTTAGACTCTTCCTCCCAGAGGGTCTGGAGGAGGAGGTTGAGAGAAGCTGAGTTGAAGGTATTGATAAAATCAGTTAAAAGATGGGTGGCTTGTGAGGAAGGGGAGTAGAGAGAAGAGGATTAGAAGAGGAAAAGGTTCGAATTTTAGATTGAGGTTTTTTTGTGACTAGCCCATAAAATTGACTATGGCTCTAGCTCACCCAGCAACAGACCTCTTAACTTGGAGGTGGAATGGAGAAGTGTTCCAAACCCTCATCCAAGTATACTTCCAAGATTGAAGTTAGTCTCCTCTTGAATTATGTTCCAGGGTAAAGATAAGCTTATTGAGACTGGGAAAGGGGAGGAAGGGGGTGGGGTGAGAGAAGGATGCCTGGTTCTCTCCAGTTTGTTTAATCTTGGGATAAATATTTATGGTTATAGAGAAAATTCCTGAGTGTGAAGCAAAGACTTTTTAAACCCTTTCAGTTTCTATGTTGCTGGGCTTTGGGCCCAGAACCAAAACTCTAAGGAGGAATTTGTATTTGGGGCTAGCAGCAGTTGAGTGGGAGTGTGAGTGGGTTGGGATACCATTCCATTCTCATGTCAGGAGATAGAGAACCTGGGAATGCCAGAGTGAGGTCCTCAGATGAGAGTTCAGCCCACCATACTGAAGGACTTTAAGCACTGTCAGCATTCTCCAAATTCATTACCATTTTGCTCTATGACCTTTCTACTACTTCCCCCCCAACCATCTGAAACATGGGGCCCTAATGTTGGGTGGGTTGGCCTAATAATGTCTCTGCCATCCCTCTTCCAGGAGCTTTGAATTTGTGCCAAGAATAGAAGACCATGTGTCCTTGTGGTCATTGGCTCACTGCCATTCTGGAGGCAGTTAGTATTCCTATAACATTAATAGCTTATATCTGAATAATGTTTCCATGTTTTACATTTTATCTTGATTTTAACCATAACTGTGAAATAGGAGCTATCATCATCCCCATCTTATAAACGAGTACAAAGTAGAACTACCTTGGGTCATAGTGCTTTGAATTAGGATTTGAATTCAGGTCTTCTGGACTTGCTCTGCAATCTAGGCCTTATACCATGCTTCTTTTCAAGTTTGGGACCTTGCAACTCTTAACTTTGAGTTCTTACCAGCCCAATTTGATGGGAGAAATACCCATTCCTCACTGTAGTGTGATACAAAACTGGGTAAGCTGTCATTCCAGAAAGATGAGGCATCTGGGAATGGGAATCCTGGGTTCTAGTTCCAAAATTCTATTTGCATAAAGATAGAAGATGGTGAGAAAGTGGTGCTCTCAAAGATCCAGGTCTGGACCTTTCAACTCTCAGTTACCACTTAAGTTCAGGTTCTTATCACCTCTCTTCTGGACTATTATAATGTTCTTCTGTTTGGTTTGCCTGCTTCCTTTTACCTCCCAACTCCAGTCAATCCTCCACTCAGCTGCTAAAGCTGATACAGACATTCCATAAATTCCAGTAACTCCATATTACCTCCATATGCTTCAGCTACATTGGCCTTGTTGGCCTCCCATGGGACATCCCATCCCTAGCTCAGATGCTGCCTGCTGTTGGAGGCCTTTCCAGGTTCCCTCCCTCATGCTTTCCCTTCCATCTACTCTGTGTATTTAATTTATGCACCTAGTTATTAACATGTCTTCAAGCTTCTTGAGGTCAAAGACTTTTTACCCTTCTTTGTGTTCTCAGTGCTGAGCAAAGCACCTATCCCATAGAAAACCTTGAATAAATGCCTTTTGGATAATTATACCCCTTGAGACCACTATACTTTACATCCTATGCTCAGAAGTGAATCAGAAGTTTTTCATTGCATCCCAATATTCCCCTTGGCTTGACTCCCTGCCAAACAATTGTTAGGTATTTTTACTTCCCGGATGGCAGCTAGGTGGCGCCATGGTGCTTAGAGTGCCAGGAGACAGGCAGACTCGGAGAATGGTTTTTTAACTCTTGCCAAGTCACTTAACCCAGATTGCCTCACATCCAGGGGCCTCTCCAGCCATCCTGATTCATATCTGACCATTGGACCCAGATGACTCTGGAGGAGAAAGTGAGACTGGTGACTTAGCTCAGTACTCCCTCACTCAAATTCAAGTCATGTTATAGTCTTGGAGAACAAAGAACAAACAAAAAATCAACTGAACTCCCCAGATATTTAGAGGCTAGAACTAGGAGAATTTTGTACGTTTATTGAATGATGTCTAAGCACTGTTCCTGGGTTAGGGAATACAGAAGGAAGGGCCCTAGAGGGGAAAGGGTGAGGGTTTCCCTACCACCACCACCATTACCAATAGGGCTTTGGGTCCTGAGGACTGAGGAACAAAACACCTGTGCCCATGGGGCATGATTGCCAGAAGCAGGTCACATGCTTTTGGGTAGGAATCTGGCCACTTCCCCACTGTACCTTCAGTGGGCACACTCTTCCCTGTCAATAATGCCCTCCTGTCCCTATCATCAAGCCTGAGATGCCCCCATCTCCCTACTCACCCACATGAAGGGGGAGCCAGCCCTCCTCAGAGCAGGTACAGCTGGGGCAATGCCACCCTTCTTAGAAAAGAGGGTATAGCATCCTAAGAAGGAAGAAGTGAGCAACCTTCCTGGAGAGTGGGAAGCATCAGGCAAAGACAGGGGAACTGTGCCAGTCAGAATAAACTAGGAAACCAGAGAAGGTACTGTCTGTCTTGACACTGGCATAGATGCCAATATAGTCACCCACACCCACTTGCACCCAGACTTGGTCCTCAGGCTCCAGTCTTACTAGGGCTCCCCCAGAGAGTGAGGCTGGCTTTGGCCATGCTCCAAAGAACTGGAAGAAGGAAGCCACAGATTCGCCATTCTTCACAAGATCGAACTGCAAACTAGTACGGTAGACAGTGGCATGGACAGCAAAATAGTAGAGGCCAGGCACTTGGCAGGTAAACTTGCCGGTGGTAGGATCATAGTGCCCCTGCTCGTTCACCAGCACCCGATCGAATGGCAAGGGTGTGTCAGCAGGTGGAGGCACTCGGCTTTCTGAGCGTTTGGCACTGAAGGCTGACCGGGGAGGCACTGCACACTCACCCGCTGGCCCTGCTGCTCCCATTGGCCCTGACTCTCCAGGTGGCCCCGGGTCCCCTCGAGGTCCAGGAAGCCCTGTTGGGATAAGGAACAATGTTACAAGTGGGCATGATGGTCACAGCTATGGAGGCAGAGGGACCTTTAAAAATTCTACCTTATCTCCCCATCCTTCACCACATATTGTTTCCTCAGGAAATGTCACTGAGAAGGAATAGGAAGTGTTCTGGAATGGAAAGGGCAATGAGGACCATAGCTCAAATTCTACCTTTTACTAATTATTTGAATTTGGCTTATTGCTTGAGAATCAGAGTTTAGAAATGGAAGGTTTAAGGATTATCTAGTCTAACTCTTGTCATTTTACAAAAGAGGATACCAAGACCTCAAAAAAAATCAAGCAACTGTGCCTGCTGAAACTGTTTTCTTCTATGTAGAATACAGGGAAGGGAGGGTATTGTGCTAGATTATTTCTAAGATCCTTCTCAGCTTTATATTTTATCATCTATGAATCTGTGGGAACAGGTCTCACCCCATTTTCCCTTTTCCCCCTCTCTATACATTATTTCTCCATCAATTTCTTCTTTAACCTATAGGCTGGGTTCCCCAAGTGAGTCTAAATCAATGATGGAGGTAGGTCCCAAACTAAAATCAGAGTTCTGATAAAGAATTCCTGCTCCCTCTGGCGCGTCAAGGGATACTGGGATCAACACTAACCCTTCAAGAATTGTGCTGGGGCCAAGAAGTTAGTGAGTGGGGAGAGGGGATGTCCTAAGGGAGGGAGAATGGGGAAGAAGTGAATCATGAGGGAGGAGCTTAAGAGAAGAAGGGAGAAAGAAGGGTAAAAGGTGGGGGCGGGGTGAGGTCTTCTTACCCGGGTGCCCGCCGGCACCCTTCTCGCCTGGAGTCCCAGGCGCCCCATCTCGCCCATCTCGGCCATCGCGGCCAGGCAGGCCTTGGTTGCCGTGATGCCCGGGGGTACCCGGGACGCCAGGATGCCCGGAGCACAAACTGGGGATCTTGTTGTCATCCAGTGGGGGCGAGCCGGCCACCAGGGCCAGCAGCAGGAGGGGCAGGAGCGGCCTCATGGCGCTGGGGCTGGGCGCCAGGATGGCTGGGTCCCTCCTATAGGAGGGGCTGGCTGGGTCCCGCAGCCTGCGGGGAGGGGGGGATAGGGGCAGGCTGGGAGTCAGGACCCCTGATCTAGGGTCCTGCCTCTCGTCTCTCCCCATCCTAAGCCAAGACCCTCCCTGTTTCTCAGGCTTCAACTGAGTGCACTGAGAGATATCCAGGGACTCTGGGAGGAAAGTCTTCCTTAGGACCCTGGAGATCCCAGAACCCAGTCAAAAGAGAAAGGAGGGGAAAGCAGAACATAGCTCCTTCTCTTCCCACTGAAACCTCCCTCCATATTTCCCCTTCTCTTCCAGGCTGATTCCAACCCTGTCCCAATTCTATCCTGTCCATAGTCCCCTCCCCATCTCTAGATACCTCTGGCCCCCTCCTTTATTATCCCTTGAGGTCCCACAGCCACCCTCCGCCCTGACTCACCCCTCTCTCTGCCCCTGAATCAACAGACTGGCTCTCTCCGCTGCCTCCTCCGAGACGCCGGCCCTCCCTTGAACCTCAAAAAAACTCGCCTATTCTCCCCGCTCTGTCTATGCTTTCCCTTCTTCCCTTCCAGTGACCGGCTCCTGTATCCTTAGTCCCGGCCGCTCCTCAAAACTCGGAGAGGAAACCAACAGTCCAGACAGCCAAGAGCGACTGGCCGAGAAAGAACTGGCAAATAACTCTCCAGGGCGCCAGGCCAGGGGATTGGGGGGCGGGGGCAAGGCGGGGAGCAGAGGAGAGGAGACACGATCAGAGATGTAGAATGAGACAGATATGAAGAAGGGACTAAGAAGACTCAAAGGAAGAAATGGAGCCCAGCACCTCAGCTGGCCCAAGACCCAGTGACTAGTTCAGAGAGTTCACACAGTAGGTGTTTATTCAGTTTTCTAGAATCGAAATGGAGAAACAGAAAGCGTTAGAGAGATGCAGAGAATGAAACAGAGACTCTGGAGCAACAGGAAGAAGATAAATCAGAGGGGAAAGCAAAGATATGGAGAAAGAAGACATGTCTGGGGATATCAAGGGATCAGAAATGGAAAAAAAGACAAAAAGAGGAGAAAAGGAAAAGGAGAGAAATAGATGAAGGATGGGCAGAGGAATGGAATAGTTAGGAGGGGAGGACTAGGTAAAGAAGGCGGAGTAACAGGAGAGGTTTGCTTGGAGGTCAGGGGGGAGTAAGAGGCAAAGAGGTCAGTCAGTCCGTCCAACCCTGCATCTTCCCTCCCTTAATTTTCGAAGGGGTTGGCACGGCCAGATTCTTGTGGTTCCCGACTTGGTAATGGTGGAGATAAGAGGTCAAGGTGAGGTGGGGTGGGGAGAGGCCCTCTCCTTGGTTCAGGGCCAGGTGCAGCCTGCTGGGTCAGAGGCAGCAGGTAGACTTTTACAGTTAAAGGTCCAGGAGATGCCCAGTGGCTCCAGAGCAGGCTGGCAGTGTTGCTCAGCTTCTAAGCAGACAGGGCGACAGGGTGGGAGGATCCCTCCTGAGGGGGTACAGTGCGGCAGGAGCAGCCCACACAGGAGTCTTCGGAAAGGCTGGTAACAGGGCAGGTCTGTCAGGGTCTGTAGTTTGTAAAGTAGGGGAAGTTATTGAGGCTGTGTCCCTATGCCAGCTCCTACCCTTCTACCTATCCTGGCCTAGCTTTGGAAATGTCTATTCAGACCTTCAGGCTCACCTGTCATTCCCAGGTTACTAGAATTCTTGGGCCTTTCTGCTACTCTAAGTTCCTCTTTCCTCCCCACAATGCCCTCCTCCACTGTCTTTTTGATACCTTGTATCCTTGCAGCATCTCTTCCACTTCCTTTTGACTATCCAGGATCATCAAAGTATTGGGGAAAGCTGTGGTGTTGTAGCTGAGGCCCTGACACATTTCCACCTGAATGGGTTCACAGGCTGGCTCTGCAGAGAAGTGAGGACCAAATGGGCATCAGTTTAACATCACTCTGCTGCTTCAAGTACCATCTTGGGCACAACAACCCTGGCCTTCTGGCCCTCTGGGCCATTGTCTTGAGCAATCCCCTTTTATGGCAACTTCTCAGCTCCTCCTTGGCTCTGTGGGTCTGAGGTAAGAGTCAGCCCCACCACCATCCTCACCAAAGTGGGGCTGAGAGAGGTTACTGCAGTTGAATTTGTCACTGCCATGAGTACAGTTCTTCTGGGTGTCACACATCCCATGAAGGTCCTTGCATGCTTCATTCTGGCAGGAGATCTCCCCAAGGATACAGGGATCTGTAGAGGAAGTGGGGGAGTCAAGTGGGCAGTTAATACTCCAGTTAATCATTCCAATATGGACTGTCCCTATTGGAATAATAGCCTCTGCCCACAACTCCTCCATCCTCCCCCATCACCTCACACCTTTCCAACCCCACAGTTTCCTCTACAGATCCCTGTGGCCTTGGGGAATGCCTCTATTTGTACACCTACTATCTGTAATATTCAGGGCCTGGTAGGTTGCAGAGAATCCCATGCTGTTGATCTGGAAATCCGTCACAAATACCACAGTCAGTTCATGGTGTAAGGAATGGAGGGGTGGAGGCAGCCTGGTACCACAGAACCTGCAGGTGTGAAAGGTGGAGGTACTTCTGAAGCTTCTGGACACAGATTTCCCCAGAAGATACAATTCAATTTAGTAATTGAATGGTTCTCTATTACTTCTTGAGTCAAACACAAGGATCCTTTCTTTGGCCCCTAAAGTCCTTCACAGCTTAGATGAAAAACCTTCATTTTCAGGTTTTTCACATTTACCGCTCCCTCCCCACCTCAGTTCATTCTGGTCTTCTTATTGATTCTCCCACGTTGTCATCCCATCTGGTCTCCAAGCCCAAAGACTGAAATGCCCACCTCTATTTCTCTTCCTCTTAGAATCCCTAGATTCCATTGAAGACAGCTTGGGAGTTATCTCCTTCACTATACCTTTCCACATTTTCCTTTCCCCTCTTTTCCTCCCCCATTCCTGGCTTCTGATATGTCCTATATGAAAGTATATACTTTTATGTAAGCAACTAGGTGATATAATAGATAAGGTACTAGATATGGAAGTTGGAAAATCCAAGTTCAAATCCTGCCTCTCACACTTAGTAGTTAGTTGTGTGATCCTGAGTAGGTCATTTATCTTCTGTGAACCTCTATTTTTTCATTTATAAAATGGGGAATAATAATAGTACTCACTAAAAAGAGTGCTTGTTGTGTGGACCAAAGGAGATGGCTTATGTGAAGTACTTGGTGAATTTTAAAGCACTACAAAATGCTTGCAATTGTTGTTGTTGTTATTATTATTAAATTGTACTAGAATTCTGATGTGGATATGACATTTTTAACAAATTGATGATGTCTGCATATTTCCAGAACTCCATTATATTGATTATTGTCTATGTCCATGTATTTTCCTCTGATAGAATATAAGCAGGAATGATCTCATTTTGGGGCTTGTATCCCTAGCAACTCATACAATTCCACATATCTAATACCACTACCTTCTGTTCCAGCTGTGGTCTATAAGGGACTTCAGATGGTCAGAAATTGAGGGAGGGGAGTGGACGGAGGCAAACATGATTACTGAATGGTGAACAGATGGTCTCGAGAAACAGACATGTGGGACAGGCAGTGGTCCTCCCCCTATCTTCACCCTGCTCCCCATTCCCAATTTCTTCATGATGTCCAAATCCCGCAGCCTGGGAGCTTGCTAAGAGTGTAATGTCAAGTAGGTGGGATCTTTCCTTGTCTGATAGATCTTATTTTGCTCCCAACCTAAGAGCTCATTTTCTTTGGAGCAGTGTTGTCTACCCTAATCTTTATAGTTTTCCAATTTCTATTCATTGCTTATTGGTATGTTGTAGGAATAAAGGATTTCTTACTTCTTTGTGATGGTCATTTGGTGGGAGAGAGCTCTGTTGGTGAGATCAAGCTGAATATTACCCTATCCCTTCAGGGAAAGTGGCATTGATTCTAAATCTCAAATATAGCCATAGACTACCAATATTTAGGTTGCAGTAGAAAATAGAATTCTAACCAGTAATCCTCTTGAAGATATTTGTCTGCTTCCTGATCCTCAGAAATCACAATCTTCCCTTGAAGACAGGGTGGACTACATCCCAGATCAGCTATTTGATAAAACCACATGCAAAGCACAACCATCTTTATAAATGGATAGTAGCCACACATCATCTTTCCCATAAGCACCCAGAACAGGTACTTAAAAATATTTGTCATTTGTTTAAGCATTTATTGACATCTATTATGTATCCAAAGCTGTGCTAGAGAACATAAGGCATATCAAGTTGATTTATAATAGGGTCCTTGCCTTTGGTGAGTTTGCAGTCTGTCCACAGAGACAAGACTTGCCCCCACCAAACAGTGAAGATGACAACAAAGGGTAGAATATGGCTACTTTACATAGGTGTCCTACACACTGCCAAAGTTGTAGGAACCTCAGAGAAGAGAGGAATAGCACAGTTAGCAAGGTGTATTGTGTGTGTGTGTTTATGGTGGGAGAAAGACTTGGACTTGGAGTTCAGAGACATGAGTTTTAGTTCTGGCTCTCATAGTTGTCATTAACTCCCTAAACTGCAGTTTCCTTATCTATAAAATGCTTCCTTACAAAATCATAGAGTTAAAAGTAATCTCAAAGGACATTGGGTCAAATTATGGGTTCTCATCAGGAGGAATGGTTTTTGGAAGCCTTGAAGCATTATATAAAGGTGAGAGAAATGGGTTTTTGAAGGATAGGAAAGGTTTGGCAAGGCAGAAGAGATAGCAGAAAGTCTGACCAAAGGCTCTGAGGTGGGAATGACCACCCTGTGTTGGAGGACAGGAAGAAGATCAATCCAATTAGAGAAAAGAACAGGTGGATAGATAATAAACAAGTAAGGCCATTTCCAATGATGTCTCATTATTTAGATTATAATTTGTAATTAAAAATAGAGTTTAGGGTCCCTTAGATGCCCATTTGGCTGAGCTAGCTCAGAGTAGAGGACCTGAGTTGTAAAATGTGGATCTGAGATTAGACAATTTTCAAGATTTATTTGTGGTAAAGTTCCCTATTTTTTCTGGAATAAAGTAGTAATTCCATAGATTGGCATTCAAGGCCTTCCTTCTTTCACCTGACTCTGGCTATACTATAACAGACAAGTCTCGACTAGGAGTCAAGAGATGTGAATTCTATTGAAGTTCCACCACTGAATCTCAGTTGTCTCATTTATAAAATGAAGGAATAGGACTAGATATTCTTCAAGGTTCATTTGTGGTAGAATAGAGTACTGGATTTTGAATATTAGATTTCTGGGTCTGAAACTGTCTTGTTGGCTTTTTCCCTTGCCTTCTCAGTGGGTGGAAGAGGGGGAGGTGGGAAAGAGAGAATTTGGAACTGAAAACTGGAATTTAAAGAATAAAATAAAATTTGAATTGTTCTAACACATGTACAAGTCATTTAATCTCAGCCTCAGTTTCTTCATCTATGAAATGAATATAATTTGTTGTTTAATTGATTAGTCATGTTTGACTTTCTATCACCCTGTTTAGGACTTTTTGCACAGAGATATTGGAATGGTTTGCTATTTCCTCTTCTAGCTCATTTTACACATGAGGAAGCTGAGGTAAATGGGGTTAAGTGACTTGCCCAGGGTCACACAAATATCTGAGTCCAGATTTAACTCAGGTCCTTCTGACTCCAGGTCCCATATTCTATACACTATATTACCTGGATACCTATAGTAATTACTCTGCAGGGCGTGAGATTCAAGAGAGCCTTAATAATATATGCTAGGCAAACCTTAAAGTGCTCCATATATGGTAGCTATTACTGAAGACAGTTTTGCATAGTGGGTTGAAAACAAGCCTAGGCCAACAAATTCTGGGTTCAAGTTTTGCCACTGATATACACTACCCCAGGGATCTATGTAAGTCACTTCACTTTTCAGTGCTCTAGAACCAGGGTGTCAAACTCAAGTAGAAACAGAGGTCACTAGACTGAATATGGGCAGCATATTGCCTTAGAAAGCTACATATTATCATTATAACAATGTATTCTTGTCTTTTTCATGAAATATTTTCCAATTTCAGTTTAATCTAGTTCTGGCCATGCTCAGGAGTCTTGCAATGGATAGTTTGATATCTTTTCTATAGGTAATTCCTTATCACTGTAGAGTTGCAGAAGATATCCACTTCATCTGGGAATATCTTGAACCCGTGAAATCAGTTACCTGTCCTTTAATCACTTTTATGATTCTTTAGGATTCTCCAAATGAACTTCCTAACTATCAGAGCCTTCAGGCACTGTCCCAGGGCATAGATTTCCTCAACAGATACATCTCAATTCAATACCTGAAGAAATCATTATTACCTCTAGTATCAAATACAAAATCCTCTCTTTAGCTTTTAAAAATCCTCAAATCTGGCCTCAGACACTTCCTAGCTGTGTGACCCTGGGCAAGGCACTTGACCCCGTTTGCCTCAGCTCCTCTGTAAAATGAGTTGGAGAAAAACCACTCTAATATCTCTGCCAAGAAATTCCCAGATGGGTTCATGAAAAGTCAGACATGATTGAAAATGATGGAACAAGAAGAGCCTGTTCCAAATCTACTTTTCCAAAAAGGAGCAGCTAAGTGGCACAATGGATAAAGCAAATAGAGCCTCAATTACTTAGCAATCCAGGCAAGTCATTTAATCTCTGCCTGTTTCCTCATCTGTAAAATGGGAAGATAACAAAAGCACCTACTCCCAGGATTATGAGGATCAAATAAGATGATATTTGTAAAGTAAAGATGATATTTTGCAAACCTTAAAGTACTTGGTAACTGCTAGCAATGATGATGATAATGAGGATTGTGTAAATTGTAAAAGCTATTGAAGGTTTTGGAGTATGAGATCTGCTCCCTTGCCTCCTATCTCTCAGGTCCCTTCTTGGACATGAGCAGCTCCCCCAGAAAAGTTTTTGGTCAACAGTTGGTGCTTAATATTTGCTGGTGTTTTGGATGGTAGACCCAAGCCTCCACTTTGTCTCCTAGCCTTCTCTCTTTACCTGCCCATTAGGTTGAGGGCTCCTGTGTCTGTGTTCTCATGGATTTCCACATAGTCAAATTCACAATCCTGATGGGCTTCCAGGCTGAAGTTGTTGAAACGAAGCTCAATGCCATATCCAGGAGGTACTGAAATCTGCCAGAGACAAAACTGTAGGGAGAAGGTGCTAGGTCCATTCTGGGAGCAAATGCAGTGTCTGCTATACTCCTAGCATTTCCTGACATTGAGCTCAAGGGCATCTTCCTCTTGGATCCAAACTGGGCAACCCCTGAGAGTACCAATTAAGGTGGCATCCCAGGCCCAGGGACCATGCATTCCAAGGAAGTTTTTGGTTCCTCTTCTTTCCTTGTCAGAGCCAAAGTATATTTAAGAGTTCTACGTTTTTAAAACAAAAGAAAAAAGAAAACTAAAAAAAAGAGTTCTATATTTTTGCCTTGTATTGGAATCATTAGTATTAATCTAGAATTAGAAGCAATAGAATCACTTTTTTAAAATGAGGATGACTAGGTCAACCTCCAATCTGATGTAGGAATCATCTCTCAAACCTCCTCAATCCATATAGTGCCCAACCCCCCTCCCCCCAAAAAGCCTTTTCTATCCACATGTTGTATGCTCCACCCCCCCCCATTCACTCCTCTGGAATCTAGCCCCAGACTTACCTGCTGATGAGGGTAGGGCTTTGGGTAGTTTGGGGTAGAAAAGGTGCCATGGTGCCCATTCAAAGACCCTCCACAGTCTACATTGGGAGGGAGAGAGATGAGGCATTGTTATTGTCTGCCTTTGGACACCAATCATTTTCTATCTAAGTCAACAAAGTGATGATGCCTGGCAGAGCCAGTGATGAGAGGCAGAGGGCTGACATTTCTCCTTATCTGAGTCTTTGGGGAGGGGGATAATGGAAGATGAGGAGGGGCAAAAGCCTGTGTTCGGAATAGACAAGCGCCTTTAAGGTCTATGCTCTTCTCCCCCCCCCCCCCCCCCCACATAC
This sequence comes from Macrotis lagotis, assembly GCF_037893015.1. Taxonomy (NCBI): domain Eukaryota; kingdom Metazoa; phylum Chordata; class Mammalia; order Peramelemorphia; family Peramelidae; genus Macrotis; species Macrotis lagotis. The sequence continues at coordinate 643,226,093 of NC_133658.1, forward strand.
CTGAGTCTTTGCGGCTGCAATTGATCTCATCACTGGCGTCCTTGCAGTTGGTGAAGCCATCACACACAGCATCAGACAGTAGGCAGAAAAGCTGGTCACAGGGAAACTCATCCTTGTTGCATCCTCCTACCAGAGGGGTGTCCTTTGATCAGAGACAATCACTCCTTCCTCTCTCCCATCTTTGGTTATACCATTTCCCCTGCCTGAAATGCCCACTCATCTACTTAAATTTTTTATCATCTTTCTCACTCCCCTCTACCTACTCAAACTGAACTCTCTCTCTCTGGACTCTATATGAAAATTTTTGTTGCTCTCTGTCATCCCAGCTCATACATTCAAACATTTGTAAAGTTCCTGCTATATAAATAGCATTATGCTAGGTGTTAGAAGAGCTACAAAGTTTGATAAGATAGTTCCTACCCTTATGGGATTTATAATCTAGTAGGGGAAAAGACAATTACAGATAACTCAAATACCACTAATAATTATGGAAAAGGTAGGGGACAGATAACCTGGGCTTGCCCCACCAATGAAATAGAATCATTTTGCTGACAAAATGTCTGGAGTGAAGGGGAAATGCTCACCCTGTCTTGGGGTCACAGCCTGGTACCAGGCTTGAAATCCAATCCCTCCCATGCTGCTATCAGAGACAAAGACTACCCGGAGACGGCTGGCATTGGTATTGAGTGTGGCTGGTGGCATTTTTCCACAAATCCTGTAGTGAGCCAGGTGGGAGAGTCAGAGGGGAAGGAGCAGGCTTGGTCAAGGAAGGGATGGTGCTGAGGTCCTCTGCTCCCTTGGCTCTAAACTGCTCTGGATAAAGACAGCAACATTTTGTGCTGGTATGTACTTTATCCTTTTTCAAATCACTTTTATAACTCTTCTCTCATTATATTCACATAACAACCTTGAGAGATGGGCAGGACAGGGCAGGCATAGACTTCTTTTTACAAATGGGGCAAAAGAATCTCAGTTTGGTTAGGTTTACTTGCTGAGGGTTAGAGGCAAAGACTCAAACTCAGATTTCCCCATTTCTTGTCAGATTTTTTCTTCACATTATGTCCTGTAGTAGATCTGCTCCCTCTGTTCTTCTTCCCTACGTTGAATTAGTGAGTCAACAATCATTTATCAATACGGACTCTGTACTAAGTGTTAGGATTACATAAAAACAAAAAATATAGTCTCTGTTTTTAAGGAGAGGAGGAAATGTTCTGAGAGGGCAGGGTAAAGTAAGAGACTATACCTGACCATAGAACTCCCCAGCTTTCCTTGTTCCTCTGGCTCTAAGGAGATCTCTAGCCAATCAAACAGGCAGGAAGCCACATCATCCATGCTGAATGCCTCTATTTTGAGTTGAACCACCTGATCAGGTGCCACTTGGACATGCCACAGGCAGTAGACATTGGGTGGGTAAGGATCTGGGTAATTAGGAGAGGTGAAGGAGCCCTCTGGGCCAAGCAGGAGACCCCCACAAGCTGAAGATAGAAGTGGAAAATCACAGATAAGAGGGCAGGGGATCAAAGATGGATGTTAGAGGATGCAGGGGAGGATAACTTCTACTCTAACTTTGGGAAGAATTATCATGTGGAAGTGGGGTTAGACTTATTTTATACAGCTCCCAAGGACAAAACCAAGACCAATGGGTGAAAATCATAGAGAAACAGACTTCAGTTCAAAATACAGATAAGGCTGTTGTTTTTAACATTTGGAGTTGTCTAAAAATGCAATGAGGCATCTTTTAGGGAAGGGAGCACTTGGGCTTGGCAGTTAAAGCAGAAACCAGGTGATATTTGTGAAAGGTTTTTGTTTCAGGTATGCATTGAATTAATTAATTAATATGGCCTCTATGATTCTGGAGTCTCCCTTTTTCTAGAGGACTCTGTTCTATATCAAGTAGCCTGCCTTGCTCCCACTAAAGAATATACCTTTCTCATGACAGTCTGACTTTTAGGAAATCTTAGAATTGGGGGGGGGGGAAGAAGAAAAATGGCATAAGCACTCACTGGGTTTTGGGGTAAAGTTCATGGCTAGCTCTCCTTGGTTGATGATGTCTGTGACATTACTGAAATCTTGAGGGGATAGAAGACTGGGTAGTGCCCCAGGTGGAGATGTAGGCTTCAGTTCTGGGAACAGGAAGTCAGAGAAAGATATGATGGGGTAGTGGACTCCTGAGGAATCCTAGGGAACTTTGAGTACCCTGGAGGTAGCATTAGGGAGAATGTCTAAAGGGAGGGGTTACGATAGCCCCGAGTTAAAGGTCCAATCTCTTAGCACCCCATCCAAAAGATATGTCTGCTATTCTGCTGTCCAGCCAAAGACACTCACGGGTGAGTATAATGATGGTGAGAAGTCCCAGAAGCAAGAGCAGTAGAGTAGAGAGGAGAGCTGTACACAGCCAAGAGAACTGGCAGTCTGTTTGGTCCCTCCAGGCCAGAGCACCTGTGGGGTGAAGTCAGAGATGGGCTAAGTTTGAAGGTAACATTGACTGCTCTAGGGCTCAAGATCCCTCTGCTGGCTGACTCACACTGCATCCCTCCTTTAACTTATTCAAATTCCTCTGGACTCCTCTTCTATTGTAATGGAATAGGAAGATCATAAGATCCAGACCCAAAAAGGATGGTACTGCCCTGGTTACTTACTACCTCTGTCAATGGCCAGGATCTAGTAATTTAAGTTGCTTAGTTTATTCATCTATAAAATGAGGGGCTGAGGCAGATAAAGAAATACTATAATTCTAGAAATCATCTGGTCCAACACCTTGATTTTGTAAATGAGGAAACTGAGTCCCATAAGAGGCAATATGATTTGCCCAAGATGGTAAGGTAAGAAACAAATAGATCATAGAACCAACATTTAAACTCAGACCCTCTTGAATCCCAAATTGAGTGCTTTCTATTCCCTACTTTTTCCCTGGCCTTGATTGTTACCATGAGCTCTAGGGTGGCTCCCATTTTCCCGATGGTCTGAAGATAGGCTGGGCAACCCAGCCTCAGGTTCAAAAACTGGATTACAGAATTCAGGCTGTAGAGGAGAGAAGCAAACACCAAAAAGCAAACTCCAAAACAGTATCACTCACTGTTACTTGGGACACTGCCTACCATCAGACAGGTCTTTGCACTTAAAGTGAGTTGTAGTCACCTGCTAAGGAATTGTCTGCTTTTCTCCTACCTTGTTCCACTTTGCTGTCTCAGCACAGAGGGCTATATCTGAGTAGTCTTTCATGGCCCAGAGTCCTCGTAGCTTTCTTGGTGCCTCCTGTACCAGCCTGAGGCCTTCAAGCTTGAATTCCTGCCCCCTGAGAAGACAGAGGGTCAGATCCAGGGGGCAGTTGGTTCCTCTGGAATGAAAATCTTTCCTTCACTCTACTCCCAGGCTGACTCTCAGTAGATGGAATCCAGTCACTGACTAGCTATGGAGGAGGGGAGGGGGGAGAGGGTACCACAATCCTCAAGGAATGTACCAAAGCACCAAATCTCCCTTTAATCCAACTCAGCTGAGGATGCTGAGACCAGGGCAACCCAAATAGTTCTTAAAGGGGCAGTGACCTCATTGGGAACATCTGCAAAGGCTTAACTAAGGTATGAAAATTAGCCAAGGAGAAGCCATTGAAAAAAATAGGTTCTTGAAAGTGGAATGTTGTTTACAGAAACCAGGAAAATCAATGTCCAGAGGCTGTGTCCAATATTTGATAATCTTTGGAAGACCAGTGGGAATGAACTGGTTGGGTGGAAACCAACCAAAATTCCTAGTTACTATTGTAATTGTCAGAAAAAGGACTGTTCCAGGTAATAACTGTCACTTGGATAGGTGCCCATGGACTAGGGATGGTTATGTAATAAGGATTTACTCAATCAGTGCCTATGAATTCTCTTGGGTCCCATGGAAATTGTTCTGCATTGTAGGAGTCTCAAGGGAAGTGCTAAACAGGAGATCCAAAACCAACAAAAGATGGTTTGAGAGGGCATGAGAAGAAGCTATGGAAAAGATGTTCCAGAGAAAAAGAGTAAGAAGTCATGTGGAGATATGGTCTGAATCTTTTTTTCTTGCTTTCTTCTACAGCATTTTCTTAGTATTGAGGAAGAAGGAGAGAAAAGCACAGTATTTACCAGGGGACTGATCCAACTTGAGAAACTAGAAAATGAGACCAGATAAGGGAGCAGCTTTGCTTCAACCAAAAAGAACCTGGACATCTTTTTTTAAAGTATTTTATTTTTTCCAATTATAGGTAAAGACAATTTTTATAAGGTGTTGAGCTCCAAATTTTTCTTTACTTTCCTCCTCTCTTCCTAAAACAGTTAACAATTTGATATAGATTGTGTGTGTATAATCATGCAAGACATTTTTCCATATTAGTCATGTTATAAAAGAAAAAAAAGAAAAAGAAAAAAAAACAAAAAAGGTGAAGTGAAAGTAGTATGCTTCAATTTGCATTGTCCATCAGTTTTTTCTGAATATGGATAGCATTTTCCTTCATGAATCCTTTATAATTGACTTGAATCATTGTATTGATGAGAACTGTCTTTCATAGTTGAGTACACAATGTTGCTGTTATTATATACAAAGTTTTCTTGTTTCTGCTTATTTTACTTTGTATCAATTCATATAGGTCTTTCCATACATAACCTGGATTATTTTAAAATTGATTTCCTTGATTGAAGCACAGGTAGGGAGGAACCTAAGCTAGGAATCTCAGTCAAGGAAGGTTTAGACTAAATCTTTCTACAAAATCCATTTCTATGACCTCCTTGACTCCATTCCCAGTTATCTGTAAACCCCTCTTTCTCAGCATCACAGATTTAGATCTGAAAGAGGTAGATCTGGAGCTAGAATGAATCGTGAAAGTCACCAAATCCAAAATCATTTTACAGATGAAAAAATTGATACTGAGGGAGGGGAAGGGATATGCCCAGGCTTCACCAACTAGCAAGTGCCTATGGATGAATTTGAACCAAATCTTCCTTACTCCATATCTGGTACTCTATCTACTGCACTGTCCATCTGCCTCACACAAGTAGCTCCTAAATCCTAATACTTGAATATGTCATTTCCCTGATGGAAAATTTTTTGTGTCCCTATTGTCTAGAGAACAAAAAGGCAAACTACACAGGTTGGAATTTAAGACCTTTCTCATTCTTGACCCAACCTGCTTTTCTAGGTCTTCAGACTAATAGCTTGCATATCCACTATTAGCCTCATCTTTCTCCTTCCAGAAAACATATTGTTTCATGTTGCCTAGAACCAATTCTCCCTTCCTCCCCCACTTCCATACTATGTCACCATCCTCAAGTCCCTCCTCCACTTCTTAGCTCTGCTTTATTTGTTGTTCCCCATTAGAATGTAAGTTCCTTTAGCATACTTTCTGGTATCACTCTTTCCCATGACACCTCTTCATCTACTAGCTATTCTCTGATTTTCTCCTGAATCTGCCTGTCTCACTACTTTTGCACAGGCTGATCCTATGCACACAGAATCATAGTTGATTGCCAAGCCTGGGCAGGTATCCCTTACACCATATCCCTGAGAAGTGGCAGTTCAGCTTCTTCTTAAAAGACCTCCCAGGGCAGCTAGGTGATGCAGTGCATAGAGCACTGGCCCTGGAGTCAGGAGAACTTGAGTTCAAATTCAGCTTCAATTGCTTGACCTTTACTAGCTTTGTGACCTTGGGCACGTCTCTTAACCTCATTGCCCCCTCATCAAAGCAGATACTTTTGGATTACTCTAATTAGTAAATTTTTTGCCCTATTATTGAGTAGAAATTGCTATAATATCAACCATTATTTCTAGATTTGCCCTCTACTGTCAAACAAATGTCTAAAACAACTTCCCTGTGGCAACCTCCCCTCCCCCTGAAATCTTCTCTTTTTCTGGTTAAATATCTCCCTTTCCTTCAATTCACCTCTACCTGTTCAATTCAACATCTATTTATTATAAATATGTAAGGCACTGTGCTTGTGGAAATTCTATCTTCCTCCAAGACCCAACTCAGGTACCACCTCTTCTAAAATACTTTTCTCATTGTAATAGAGTATAAACTTTTTGAGGACAGAGGCTGTTTCTTTTTGTTTGTTTTTTGTTTTTGTAACTCTAGAACACAGCAGAGTGCCTGATATATACATATATATATATGTATATATATATGTATATATATATATATAACAGTAGATACTTAATCAATATTTGATGATTGATTCTCTCAGATGTGAATTGTCTTTCTCTTTTCAATTTTTCCCCTAGATTCTCTTCTTACCTGATTCTCTCCTTTCCCCATCACTTAGATAGCACTCATTGCTTATATCCCTTCTCTCTCTCACTCCTGTAAGCCTCTCTTTAACATTTTTTTTATTTAAGGCAATGGGCTAAGTGACTTGCCCAAGGTCATACAGATAGGAAATTATTAAGTATGTGAGGCCAGATTTGAATTCAGACATTCCTGACTCCATGGTTGGTGCTCTATCCACTGCACACCTTCTAGCTGTTCCTCCTGTAAACCTCTTGAAGGCAAGGACTGTGTTTTCCATCTTTGCATCCTTTGTGCCATGGGCTTCATAGTAAATTTTTCTGAAATGGAGTTGAATTTACCTTGCCCAGCCAATGTCCAAAGAGCCTTTTCATTGAAGTAATCTGGATGGGATATCTGCTGAACTGACTTTCTCCTTGAGAAATTTAGACATCCTGGTTTCAATTGGAACTTGCTTTGACCCCTTCCTAAGAGACAGAGATTTTTTGGTTGAGAGATGCACTACCAGGATAGTTTTGGTTGTAGAATCATCCTGGAATGGAGAAACTGACCTTAAGAGCCTTAGCAGCTGCAGTGGAGAGCCCATGGAGAGTCCAAATATCTGGACCCTGGGAGGTTGGAGATAAATTTCTGTTTATTTATCTACTTCTTCCCACTTGATGAAATAGGATGGGGGAATTGTGGCTTTCCTGATCTGGATTGCCCCACTGTTGAGACTGAGGAAGAATTCTTAATAAAGAAGACTGATGATATGCCATGGGAAGGATAAGGGTCAGAGCCAGCAATATTTTATTGTATTTTTATTTATTTTGTTAAATATTTTCTAATTACATTTCTGTCATACAGAGAAATGTTGTGGACCACATAGGAAATGTCTCCTACTCCACACCATTTTGTTATTATTGTTCAGTCTTTTCAATTGTGTCCTATTCTTTGTGATCCCATTTTGGATATTTTTTTTTAGGTTTTTTTATGCAGGCAATGGGATTAAGTGGCTTGCCCAAGGCCACACAGCTAGGTAATTATTAAGTGTCTAAAGCCTAAGAACAATATTTTAAAGATATTAATTGATTTATCTTTCCAATTATATGCTGAGACTATTTTCAACTTTCATTTTTGTAAAGTTTTCTCCCTCCCACCTTTTTCTCCCCTCATCCTAGGATAGCAAGTAATCTGCTTAGGTATATATGTACTATAATGTTACACCTATTTCCAAACTGGTTATGCTATGAGAGAAGATTCAGAACAAAAAGGGAAAAACCATGACAAGGGAAAAGCAAAAAATAAAATTTAAAAGGTGCAAATAGTATGCTTAGATCTGCATTTGGATTCCGTAGTTCTTTCTCTGGCTGTGGTTGCATTTTCCATCTCAGGTCTTTTAGAATTTTCTTTGATTATTGTATTGCTGAGAAGAGCTAAATCTATCATAGCTGATCATCATCCAGTGTTGCTATTAAGGAGTACAATGTTCTCTTGGTTTGACTCACTTCACTCAGCATGAGTTCATATAAGTCTTACCAGGTTTTTCTGAAATCTGCCTGCTCTTTGTTTTTTATAGAACAATTATATTCTATATAATAATAATAATAATAATAATAATAATACAACTTATTAAGTCATTCCCTAATTGATCTCCAATTCTTTGCTACTACAAAAAGAGCTGCTATAAATATTCTTGTACATGTACATGGTCTTTTTCCTTCTTTTATTATCTCTTTGGGATACAGACCTAGTAGTGATATTGCTGGACCAAAGGGTATGTACAGTTTTATTATCCTTTGGGCATAGTTCCAAAAGCAATATTGTTCAAAGAGCAAGTATGAATGACTAAGCTATTCTAAGTAATGTGAATGTTAAAGTCAATTACAAAAGACCTATGAAGGAAAATGTTATCCACCTCCAAAGAACTGACACATGAAAATATGGATTGTATTGTTCCATATATATATGTATATATATATATATATATATATATATATATATATATACATATTGATCTCTAATTTGAGGTTGGGAAGGAAGAAAACAACTCAGAACTCAAAATGTACCAAAAATTAAATAAAATAAATATTAAAAAATAAAAACAAAAGATACTAATAAATTTTATTTAATAACCATTTAATAACAATGCTTTCCTCATAGCAACCCTTTGAGGTAAGTAGTGAATTATTATCATTATTTTGTATATGAAGTCACTAGGACTCAAAGAGGTTAGCAACTTACTCATGGTTACACTCTTAATGTAAGAGAGAGGTTTGAACCTGTCAGATCTGTCTTTAAGTCAGTTGTTGTATCTACCACTCTGCATTTATCTAGACTTCTCTTCTATCTACATACTTGTTGATGGAACTATAATAAAGGTGTGGTATTCCCATCATCTCATAAGACCAAAATAATTCAACCCAATACATATGTCCCCTCTCTTACAAAGTTCAGAAAAGTCAATTTAGTTCTTAGACCCTATTTCTGAGGGCTAGAAGTCTCATGAAGCTCTCAGGCAAAATCTAATTGCCCCAGATGAAGAGATTTCCTTCAGAGAAAAGACAAAAACTTCCTCCACCCAGCTCACTGCTATGCTGGATAAAGTGGACAAATCTGAGATACATCTAGAATGAACAGATGTGGATAGAAAGGATTTCTTTGCTCTACCTGAAAGGGAAGAATAGATTCTTCCATAGTCAGCTGCATAGTGAGATGGAAAATGAGTTTGTCAAAAACCCTGAAATGGAATTATAGCCCTCTCACTAGCTGTGTGGGCCTAGAGAATCACTCCCACTTGCTATATCTTGGTTTTTTTCCATCTGTCAGTTCTAATTCCACAGAATTTCTCATATCCACCCCCTTTCTACTCCCATTGTTATCATAACAGTTGTATGTACTTATATTATTTCTCCTGTTAGAATATTCACTGAAGGCAGGAACTGTTTTTCTGTTTTCCTTCGTATCTTGGGTGTTGGCAAATTTTGAACTCTCCCCCTAAATCCTTCAAATTGCTGCCAAAATGATCATCTTTTCTCCAATAGAGGTCTGATCTTGTTAGTCCCTGTCCTAAAATCTTCAAGAGTTTTTATTGCTATTTGGTTAAAATACAAAAGCCTTGGGCAAGTCCTTAAGGCATCCAAGAAATGACTCCAGCCTATCTTTTCAGACTTATTTCATATTATTCTCACTTTCCCAGCCAAACTGATCTATTAACTCTCATTTCTCCATCCCAGTACAGAGTAGTTCTAAAAAATTTTGTGGAATTCAAATGAATTGTGTTGATACCAGTTTGTAAATCTTATAATAATTATAATAGAGGATAGGTGGGGGGGTGAGAGGACTCTTCAAACTATGAAGTGGGGATAACTTTCCCTGCTACCAGAAAAAAATACTCAATGTTCCTGTACAGTTTTTGTTTCTGTTTACTTTTCATATTTACCCCCCTTTTCAGTAGTGACAGAAGAAAAAGGTTGTTTATAGCAGTAACTCTTGACATGTAAATGTCCCTTGTTGTAATCTCCCTGTTTTGGGGGAGAAAGGAGCACTGCTTATGGGGAAACTGTGAGTTGATGATTCTACTTGTGTGGTCCCAGACACTGTTAGACACTCTCTAGAGAGGTTGTGTGAAATATTACCTTTTCTATAACAGGTACCTTGTCTAAAAAACCTCAGGGGCTCAATCACTTGAACAAAAATTTGCAAATCTAGTTCTAGAAGCAGTCTTAGAGGCCACCTGGCCTTACTCCCTCATTTTACAGAGGAGGGAACTGAGGTCTTGAGAAGTTAAATGAACCATCCAAGGTCACACAGAGCTGGGATTGGAATCCAGGATTTTTCATTCCAAGTTCATCCTTCTGCTACAACCAGGGTTATGTAGAATCATGTCCTCTATATGTCTGTAAGTGAAGAGGAATTTGCCTTATGGAGGTCCCCACATCATTGGAAAGCCTGCTTAAAAGCAGAAAGAGCATAGTTTTTGTGGTTTCCATAGAACAGGAAGGACTTTTCTCCCCCCTTCCCACCAGTTACTTTCTCTTCAACCCCATTTCCTCCCAACCTTTGTGTCTGAGGTTGCATAGAAAGTCCTGGAAACTTGTGATTCTTGGGAGAAGGATATAATGAAAGGGATTGTCAGTCATGAATTCCATTTAACCATTCTCTTTCTTCATCCTGGGAAAAAACTGCAGTTCTATGTGGTACTTTTCTTCTGCTTCCCTCCCCTAACCCCCTTGGGAATGAAGGAGGAATTAGAGATGTGTAGTTAGCCAGTGATTAAGCCAGAATGTGGGTGGATCATCCAAGGCCTGCCAGCAATCAAGAGGAAGCCTGAGATTTTAGAAGGGTGGTGGACCTAGTTCTAAATTCCAGATTGGTTTGTGTGTAAGGGGAGGAAGAACAAAGAGATCCTGGGGGATAGAGGGAGGGGGTTGTTCTGGTGTAGAGGATGCCACTGTGAGCTGGTGGTGAGGGACTCCTGGCCAAGAAAATCATGGATCAGACCAGGCCTGGGGAACACTAGCTAAAAATTACATTAGTTGCTAGTTTATCATCCAACTAATATCTTTTACATTATACTCAGGCCTGACTGACACATTTCTGAAGAGGCATATGGTGAGTGTGATGAAGGCAGAATACATTACAAATGAGACATTGGGCAGAAGGAATAGTGTAAAGGATATCACTAAGAGAGCATGTGACATGGCAAGAGAGAGAGAGAGAGACAACCAATGTACAGAATATAAGCTCTCTTGGGATCCATACAAAAAAAATGAATTTGTGGGAAGATGAGATGGATGAGAATTATGTAAGATCGGCAGTGATGGATGGGCTTAGAAGCCTTTCCTGATTCACTTAGCTGCTGGTGTTCGCTCCCTAAATTATCATGTATAAACTCATTTGTTTGCAGATTGTACCCTTCCAGAATACTTAAGTTCTTTAAAGATACACCACTTAATTTTGTCTTTGTATTCCCAACTCCACCATGGTGGGTTGTTCAATTGTTTTCAGTCATACCTGATTCTCCATGACCCCATTGGTTTTCTTGGCAAAGATACTGGAGTGACTTGCCATTTCCTTCTCCAGTTCATTTTACAGATGAGGAAAGTGAGGCAGAGTAAAGTGACTTGCTCAGGGTCAAACAGCTTGTAAGTATCTAAAGTCACATTTGAACTCATGTCTTCTTGACACCAGGTGTGGTGCTCTATCAGCTGTGTTTAGAAATAAGTAAAGGAGAAAAAAAAACTTGAAGCCAAAAGCAAGAATCCCTTGAATTAAAATTAAAATGTTACTGATAACTGCCAAGGAGATATATATATATATATATATATATATATATATATATATATATATATATATATATATATATGTATGTATATAATTCAATAAGGGCTATGGATGAGGATGGATCCTCTAAAAATTTCACAAAGATAGAAGATATTCATATGAAAAATTATTCTAAATCATTATTGGAGAAATGCAAATTGAGGTATCTCTGGGGTGTCACCTTGCACCTCTTGGATTGGCTGATATGATCAGAAAGGAGAATGATCAATGTCCGAAGGGGAATGGGAGAGCTGGGACACTGATGCATTGTTGGTGGAGCTGTGAAGTGATCCAACCTTTCTGGAGAGCAATTTGTAATTATGCCTAAAGGGCAACAAAAATGGGCATACACTTTTATCCAGCAATACCACTACTGGTCTGAACCTTGAAGAGATCATAAAAAAAAGGGTTAAAAAATCCCACATGTACAAAAATATTCATAGAAGCTCTTTTTTTACAGTGACAGAATTGGAAATCAAGGGGATGCCCATCAATTGGGAAATGGCTGAATAAATTTTGGTATATGAATGTGATAGAACACTATTGTTCTATTAGAAATCACAAGGGATGGGATTTCAGAAAAGCCTGGAAAGACTTGCATGAGCTGATGCAGAGTGAAATGAACAGAACCAGAAGAACATTATACACACTAACAACAACATGGGGTGATGATCAATCCTGGTGACTAGTTCATTTCAGCAGTTTAATAATCCAAGACAATTCTAAAAAACATACGATGGAAAATACCATACATATCCAGAGAAGGAACTGTGGAGTTTAAATGTAGATCAAAGCTTAGTATCTTCAATTTTTAAAAGTTGTTTTTCTCTCTAATGTTTTCTTTCTTCTGTTTGGAATTGATTCTTCTTTCACAACATGATCAATATAGATTTTTGTTTAGCAGGGTTATAAATGTAGAGCCTAAATCAGATTGCTTTCCTCAAGGGGAGTGGGGGAGGGAAGGGAGGGGGGGAGAAAAATGTAAAACTTGAAACCTTGCCAGAAAAAATATTGGTAAAAACTACCATTGCATGTAGATGGAAAAACAAATAAATTATTTTTAAGAAAAGATGGAAGACATTGATGACAGAGAATCTGTAGTAGAGGAAATTTGTAGCAGAGAAAAAACATGTAGTGATTATGTTAAATAATTAACCTCTTCCTGTACTGGCCTTACTAACACTAACCTCATTGTCTTAGCTATCAAATCTGCCTGAGACCTACAGACACCTACCTACTCAAATCCCATTGTTTAAAGCTATTGAATCTCAAAGCTATCTCACAGAAACCTCTTGGAGCCTGCCCATGTTCCCATCCTGTTTTTACTAGAGAGGGGGCTGGGGCTCCCATCCAGTGAATTTTGCTGGGGGGGCTGCCCCCCCCCCCAGGGAAGATGCTGAAACACCTAGATGCATTGAGATAAGAGGGACCACCTGGACATCTCCCTTGTTTTTCTCCCAGCATATACACCTGCTCCTCTCCCTATATAAACCTGACTGTTCCCCCTGCCGATTGCTGATTCAGCTTGGGTGCAATCATTTTTGCATCTGTCCCTAATTTCTCTCTCCTACATAAACTCTGTCCTTCACCCCTGCAGGCTGGTGTCATCAGCCTGGCTTCAGTGCCCTGACAACTGTCCTTACCTTCCTTATGCTGCTCTCTCCCTAGGATGATTACCCCGATGGATGCTGCTGCCCCATCAGCAGCCCAGCTGCAACAATCTTCTAATCATCCTTACTTTCCTTTACTTTGCTAAATTCCCTAGCTGCTGGTCATCCCCTCAGCCCAGGTGCAATAACCTTGCAATGGCTTTATTTACTTTTTCTCTTAGCTTTTGCTTGATTTCTTTAAGAGATCTAGCCCTCATTACTGCTTAAATTATTAATTTATCTACTTGTTACTTTAATAGCCACAATAATATGTAATAAACTTTCATGTCTTTATACCTCTGATTAAAGAGTTTATGTGTGGAACGTATTCTTTAAAACTTTTTTTAATTTGCAGCAATGGGGTTAAATGACTTGCCCAAGGTCACACAGCTAGGTAATTATTAAGTGTCTGAGGCTGGGTTTGAACTCAGGTCCTCCTGACTCCAGGGTGAGTGTTCTATCCACTTTGCCACCTAGCTGCCCCTGGAATTTATTCTTGACTTTATGAAGACTCCAACACTCTTCTCATCTTCATCAAATCCACCCTACTACATATCCCTGCAGATGATTGTGACTAGCTTTGCTCTAGGCTGGTGGTATTGCTAGTTGAAATATTTGAATTGGATATAGTGAGTGGGATTCTGGCTGGAAAGGCAAAAATTAGGGTCTAAATTGAATTTATCATCTTCCTTTTTAATTTCCTTATGTCTTCTAATGGTGCCACTTTTCTCCCAGTCACCCATTCACAAAAATTTGGGAAAGAGCACTGGGGGCAGCTAAGTGTGGTACTGTCAATAGAACACCAACCCTGGAGTCAGGAGGACCGGAGTTCAAATCCTGCCTCAGACACTTAATAATCACCTAGCTGTGTGGCTTGGGCAAGTCACTTAACTCCATTACCTTGCCAAAAAAAAAAATAAAATAAAAGGAAAGAGCATTGGACTTAGAATCAGAAAATCTAGTGAGTCCAGATCTTCCCCTTACTAATACTTAGGAACTGTAATCAGAGAAAAATCCCTTAATCTTTCTGAACATGTTTTTTTGTCAATTCATCTATTAAAATGGAAATGATATATATGTATATACATACACACATACTTACACATGTACTCATACATATATTTATACATATATAAATACATATATTTTTTACTTTTCTCATGAGATTGTTGTAAGGATAAAAGAGATAAAGTATGTAAAGTGCTTTTTAATAAAGTACAATCTAGATATTAGCTAATATTTCCTGTGCATTTAATAGGACTATTGTAATGAAAGAGGTTTGTAAACTGCAAAAAACTATGCAAAATTAATTATAATCATCATATTTGACTCTTCTCTTTTCCTTCCTGCATAATCAGTTAATCACTAAGCCCTTTCCAGTCCATTATCTTCTTTTTTTTTCAGAAGGCAATCAGAATTAAGTGTCTCACCCTGAGTCTGAATTTGAACTCAGATCCTCTTGACTCTAAGGTCATTATTTCATCTGCTGCATCACCTAGCTGCCCTCAGTCTATTTAAAAAATTTTTTTTATCAGATCTCTTCCTTTTTTCCTCTTCTTATTTCCAATACAATTATCCTGGCTTAGACCCTTTCATTTGAATGGTTCCTTTTTTTTAAGAAAGATTTTATTTATTTTGAGTTTTACAATTTTTCCCCTAATCTTTCTTTCCTCCCCCCACCCCTCACAGAAGGCAGTCTGTTATACTTTACAATGTTTCCATGGTATACACTGATCTAAGTTGAATGTGATGAGAGAGAAATCATATCCTTAAGGAAGAAAAATAAAGTGTGAGATAACAAAATTATATAATAAGATAATGGTTTTATTTCTAAATTAAAGGTGATGGTCTTTGGTCTTTGTTCAAACTCCACAATTTTTTCTCTGGATACAGATGGTATTCTCTATTGCAGATAGCCCCAAATTGTCCCTGATTGTTGCACTGATGGAATGGGCAAGTCCATCAAGGGTGATCATCACCCCCATGTTGCTGTTAGGGTGTACAGTGTTTTTCTGGTTCTGCTCATCTCATTCAGCATCAGTTCATGCAAATCCCTCCAGGCTTCCCTGAATTCCCATCCCTCCTGGTTTCTAATAGAACAATAGTGTTCCATGACATACATATACCACAGTTTGATAAGCCATTCCCCAATTGAAGGACGTTTACTTAATTTCCAATTCTTTGCCACCACAAACAAGAGTTGCTATGAATATTTTTGTACAAGTGATATTTTTTCATCATCTCTTCAGGGTAGTGGTATTGCTGGATCAAAGGGTATGAACATTTTTTGTTGCCCTTTGGGCGTAATTTCAAATTGATCTTCAGAAAGGTTGGATGAGTTCACAGCTCCACCAACAATGTAGTGTCCCAGATTTCCCACATCCCTTCCAACATTGATCATTGTCCTTTCTGGTCACATTGGCCAGTCTGAGAGGTATGAGGTGATACCTTAGAGATGATTTAATTTGTATTTCTCTAATAAGTAATATGAATTTTCTCTAATAAGTAATATGAATATTTCTTTTAACATTGATTAAGCATTATTTATGTGAATGTAATGTTCTGTGCATGGGGGAGGCAAATGCTGGATGACCAACAGGATTTCATTCCCCATGAGACTTTAGGTCTCAAGGACAGACCTCTTTGGAGTTTTTAGTATCCAAGGGCAAAATGGTCTGGGACCCAAGATCAAGGAGATTTGCTTCAAAGCAACATCAAAAGAACAAAGTTAAAGAGGCAGAGTTTTATTTTGTTACAAAGGTGGAAATCATGAGATACATAGGCATATTTCTCATGGTGAAGAAAAATGTGAATAGGATTAGAAGAAGCTGCTTGACTGCCTCATATCCATTCACATGTTGTTTTTCTCCAGATCAGCTAAGTCCTTCATATAATACATTGACTGACTAGACAACTTGGGAAAAGTTTTGTACCAGGAGAATATTGCATTTGATACCTAAGAACAAGTTATCACATCCAAAAATTGGAGTTCTTGACTTTAAAATTCTCATTACTTTTAGAAATGTTGAGAATATGTACTTGGATCTTAGATTCCAAATACGGCTGGGCAATAATCCACTGACTCATTTTAACAAATGTTGAGTTGGCTGCCACTACTAAGAGAAGGATAAGGTTGCTAACCAACTAAAAGTTTAGTGATTATTACTAGATAAAAATAGACAATTTTCATTACAAAAAGTAAAATTTTTTTCACAATCAAAAATCAACACAGCTAAAATTGGAGAAGCAAGAAATTGGGGGAAATTTTTTTCTGATAAAGGTCTTATTTCTAAGCTATATAGAGGCCTGAGTCAAATAAAAATAAAAGTCATTCCCCAATTGATAAATGGTCAAAGGATATAAACAGGCAGTTTTTGGAGAAAGAAATCTGAGCAATCTATAGGCATATGAAAAATGTTCTAAATCACTAATAGAGAAATTCAAATGTAAACATTTGAGGTTTTGCCTCATACCCAGAAGATTAGTGAAGTTGACAAAAATATATTTAAAAAAATTGGAGGGGCTGTGGGAAAATAGGTCCTTTAATGGACTGTTGATGGAGCTGTGAATTTGTTTAGTCATTCTAGAAAATAATTTGGAACTCTGCCCTGAACCATTAAACTGTGCATACCTTTGACCCAGTGATATTACTACAAGGTTTGTACCTCCAAAGAGTTCGAAGAATTGGGAAAAGGAAAATATTTAAAGCAATTATTATTGTGGTAGAAAATAATTAGAAACTGACAGGGTTCCTATCGATTGGAAAATGGCCAAACATGTTAAGTTATATGAGTGAGATGGAGCACATTTTGCTGTAAGAAACAATACAGGGGAGACTTTTAGAGAAACCTGGAAAGTGTTGCATGAACTGATGCAAATTGAAGTGAGCTGACCAGGAGAACAATTTAAAGAACAACAACAATGTTATAAAAACAAATAACTTTGAAAGATTTGAGAGCATAATGACCAACTACAATTCCAGAAGACTCATGCTAGAAAATGCTATCTACCTCCAGCTAGAGAGATAAGGGACCCAGAAGGCAGAAGGAGGTATTTGGAAGGGGGGGGGGGGAGGGTAACACTGTTGATGCAGAAACTTGTTTTGCTAGACTATACATGTTTGTGACAAATTTTTCTTGCTTTCTTAAGATGGGAAATGGAGAGGGAAACTCAGAACTGAAAATAGATTAAATTGAAAACAAACCCAGTATTGCCTGGTAAAGAAAACTAACTTGGATATATGGGGTTACATGTAGGTCTGGTGTATCAGAAACCTTAGTATTCCCCATGGAGAGCTAAAAGTGATCTCACACAAGAAAGTGAAGCCAAGACTCTGAGACATCATGGGATGTTATCAATGGACCTAATGTTATTAATGGATATAAATGTAGAAGGGGAACCATCTTTCTTGTTTCCATTCTCCATAGATAATTGATAATGAGAAAGTTAAAATATGAATATTTATGAGAAGTAAAGTTAAGAAAAAGTGATGTAGGAAAAAAAGCCAAGAAAAAGGAAAATGGTTGTGACTCTCAGGGACTTAACTTTACCTTCCCACAGACTACTTCGTTGTATAAAGTAGTACTGTTGAGATCAGGACTGGGCCTGTGTTTATGGTGGATGAGGAAACATTCTCTGCTAGTGAAGGCCACACTACCTTTTTTTTAAACCACTTTTAGTTACAAAGAGTTGCTTTGAGTATTGACTTGTGCATTGTCACACAGCTTGTAGGCATTATGAGTGGGATTTGAACTCGTGTCTTTCTGGTTCTGAGTCAGGTGCTATATCTGGTCTGCCATGTCTCCTTTTTAGGGGAGTACTGCATTCAACTAAAAATAATCCTAAACAAAAGATGAAAAAGTGATTGTTACAACTTGAGGCTCTCTGATCTAGGACTTTAAGAGTATTCCATGATGATCTTGGGCACTTTAGCCAAGAGAGAGCTCACAAAAAACAGATTCTACTGGGCAAGGATGGCAGACTATATTAAGACAATATGTATTAAAAAGTGTGAGACCTGTGCTTAATGTGTTCCTAGGAAAATTATATTAATTTAAAATGCTTATGTGGAATACACATATACTGGAACTGGTACACTTAAAACTTTTATCTCTGGAAGGAGCTGAGAAGACTAAAACGACTTTCTACAGGCTTCTGATCTTTTCATACAATTTCAAAGGTCCTGCTTCTCTTCCCCACAGGGATCATAAGGCTTCTATGAGTTTCCCTTGCAGATTTTTTTTTTTGATTAAATTAAGGAGTTTGAGAGCAAGTTACTCAAGGAGTGCTAGCCTTGGCAGGAATTGAAAAGTATAGAACTATACCATACCACAGGAAGAACCACAACCAGAGCATTTAAATTTTGCACTAAGAAGCAAAGTGGAGTTGCAAACTCTAAAACCTGAGCAACATGCTCAGTGGAGCCATCGTGTGATCATTCTGCTATATGGCTATGGAGGCACCAGGAAAGATGCATCATCTTAACTTGATATGTATCCATGCTTGGGTAAGAGGTATAGCTCTCTGTTGACTAGATGCTTTGGAATTTCAAAAAATGGAGACAACCAGAGACTCAGGGAAGAGAGCAACTGAAGGAGGACCAATCCTTATCAACTCAGAGGAGTTCAGGGAGAAGGAAGGAGTAGTGGGTTGCTCAAGTTTGATGTTAGGAATTCTTGCTAGAGATTGGTCTTGAGAGCACCGGGCTGGGAATCAGAAAGATTCATCTTGGTGACTTCAAATCTGGCCTTAGATACTTATTAGCTGTATGACCTTGGGTACATCACTTAACCCTTTTGCCTCAGTTTCTTCATTTGTAAAATGAGCTGGAAAAAGAAGTGGCAAATCACTCTAGTGTCTTTACCCATGATCCCAAATGGGGTCCTGAAGAGTCATGAAAATGACTGAACAACAACAACAAAGAAATAGTAATATCCAGGAAAATACTAGCTAGTGGCCTTCTGGCTGGTAACCCCCGTCAAGTAGCTGTGGTAAATGTCCACAATAGAAACATCATTCTTGAGAATGTTTGGGATCTGGTAAAAGTAGTTGTTATTGTTTGCACTTTGTGATGAAGAGGACTGATGATGTCATGGGGTGATATCTTGCCTGTGAATTGGATTCAAGTGAGGCAGAGCAGCACAAAGTTCTCTCTTCCAGAGCCATCTACAAGCTATGGCTTCATGGAGAGACAGGTGAGAGTGAGGTGGCTCAGGCGGAAAGCAGACCTGCAAAGGACTCACACCAAAGGAACTAGTCTTCCTTGAACACACCCCACACCTTTGTTGCTTATAAACATGCACATAGTTCATGTATCAATGATGAGAGGAATCATCTTTGCAAAAGTTTTTGTACTTTTTTGGTGTGTTTTCCCCCATTGGGTAGGATCCCTGCCTGCTGCCATGAACAAACCAGGGTTAGGTTAGGTGAAGCTGACAATTTTAGGGTACCTTTTTAAATGTCAGGTGAGCAGAGTGGTTCTTAAAAAAGATTGCTCAGGTATCTAGGGGGCTGTCAAATCCCACTGCTGCTTCAGTCTAGTGAGAAGGTGACCCTCTGACTTGGGCCTCCTTGTATGCAGGGTTATGACTACAGCTCCCAGTGTATTTGTGCCTGCTTCTTTTTCCCTTGCCTATTTCCATAGGACTTTGAGGTAAGTAAAAATGGTAAAATGATATGGGTGATGTTGTTTGACTAGTGCATAAATTGGTTTTAAGTCATTTAAGTCCAGTGGCAAGACAAAAGTCAAAATAACTGGAAATGGCCCAGGATGCAATAGATGACCTTGAAATCTTTGATGTCTAAGTACCAAGGTTTCCACAGTGCTTACTTTAGCTGCCATCATGGCCATTGGAACAAATTGTTCACAATATTCTGCTAGGGGCAGTCTTCTCATGTTTGGGGTAGACCCCTTCCTGACTCACTGATGGGTTTGAGGCTGTCAGTTAACTTCAACCTGGTTAGTCTCCTGAGATGGTTTTATTGGGGTATGGTTGATGGCTACCACTCCTTAAGAGTCTCAAGTGAGAGTTGGGTGGCAGGTGGCACCAAAGGTGGAAGGCAGCCCTGAAATCTCTCAGCAGCTGGAAGCAGAGGTACTGTTTTCCTTGGATACCCTGCACTCCCCCGACCCATAGGGGGTTTTTTAATAAATGCTTTGCTTTTTTGGGGGTGAATGAAAAAATGGAAGAAGGAAAACATTTTCCTGACTTCAACAGTGAAAAGCTAATGAAAGGATGTCAAATTGTTTATTTCTGTTCAGCTCAACAGCAATTTTTTTTCCTGTTTGAATTCCAATGCAAATGGAAAATATGTGATTTTTTTTAGCTGCCTTCCCATCTATGGTATAAGAAGAAAATCTTTAGTGCTTTGAAGTTTAGGAACTGGGATATGCTTAGGTTTGGCTAGGTTCAGTTATCATCTCAAGTGCACCTCAGAATGTTAGGTAATTAGGAAAAGTTCTTAAGAGTTCAAGGCCATGATCACTTTTTCCTATGAGGAAAAATCCCTGTTGTTTTTTCATGGGATGGGTGAGTATTGGCCCATTCTGTGCCTATCCTTTATGAATATTCCCCAAGGCTATGGTTCCTCTTTTCTGTCTCTACTTACTTTCAATGATCATCTCTACATGGATGATTATCAAACATACATATCTTGTTCACCTCTCTCTTATATTCCAGTTCCTCATTTCCAGCTGTCCCTTGGCTATCTCTAGATAATGGTAACTCAATCACCATTCCTAAACCTCTCCTCCAAACTTCCCTATTTCTTTTGAGAAGACCAACATCCTAGTAGTTGTCTGTTTTTCCAACGTTGAAGTAAACCTTTACTCTTTCCTCTTCATCACCTCTACAACCAAACCAGCTTTCAGGTCTAGCTACATGTATTTCAGCAGCCTCTCTTGTATTGCTTCCTTTCTTGACACTTCCATTACCACCACTCTAGTCCTAGCCTTCTGTTTCTCTCCTCTGACTTAGACTCCTTAACAACTAGCAAATGTCTTTCCTAAAACTCAGGTCTGACTTTTTAAACTCAAGTCCTCGATAGTCTTCAGAGGCTCTGTTAGGGACTGTTGTGTGTGGGAGCACTATAAATTATCTTCACCTGGTGTCCTTGAGCACCAGAGTTATCTTACTAAGTGCCATGGGAGTGGGAGTGGATTAGAGACTAGAAAGGTATTTAAGCACTGGTGTTTTGGTAAATAAACAGAACACTTGGAGATCTTGTATTGTCTTCCACCCCCTCCAATGTTTGCCTGGGGAAGATTGAGGGAGTCCAGAAGTGGGACTCAACAGGGCTCCTTCTTGAATTTAGGATAAACTATAACCTTTCTCAGTCTGGCATTTAAAGCTCTTCTAAAACACTTGATTTTCAAAATCACCTGAGGGAAGATGCTCTAATAATCAAATCAAATCTCTGTTTTAGAGTTGGCAAGTCCAGTCACTGTCTTGAGACTTGTATTTGAACTTATGTCTTTCTTCTAACTAAAAAAGTTAAAGACTAAAGTCCAACTACTTTTAGGTCATATGCTTCTATGTATTTTGTATCATTCCTTTAGGGACTCTGCTTGAGTCAAATAACCATACTGCTCTCTGAATCTGATTTTCCACTTTCTTCCATCTACATTTCTTCTTACAGACTTCCCCCTATATTCCTAGAACAAATTCCCCATTTCCTCTGCCTTAGAATTCTTAAATTTCTTCAAGATGTAGCCTTAGGTGCCCTTCTTATCCCTCCAGTTATTAGCATTCTTCACTTCTTCAGATGAACTCATACTCATGTTTTAATCCTCTTATCCCCAAGTAAAAAAGTTCTGTGAGAGCAAAGATATTTAGCATTTTTTTTATCTATAACATTTAGCCTTGTCCAGAGAACCTTAATAAAGAAATGGAGACAGCATAGTTGGGGTAGTGGTGGGGCAGTTTCAGGTAAGGGAATGCCATTCCCCTAAGACGACTCCTTTTTTGACTGATTGGTGTAGTATGGTACAAATGATGCCAGGGGAAGGATGGGTAACAGAGATGGAAGAAATCTTGAACCCAAATTTAATCTAAATTTGCAGTGACTTCAAGCAATGAAAGGTCTAGAGAGAGCAAATACTGGACTAAAAGGAAAAATATTCAAAATTACAGGATACAAAGATTTTTTAAAGAGGTCTTATTTTTAACAGGCAGGATATTACATAAAACTCCTGTGACTGCATGGGGTAAGATTTCTACTTTAACCAAACACAAAAATAAGTGTTTAATTATGTAATGAGGATGGTTTTACAGTCTTATGGGCATGTGATTCTTGGTTTAAATAAAATTACTGCTGTAATCAATGGGTGGTATTTAATGTAGGTTGTTTAGAAGGGGGAATGCAGCTGCTTATTAAAGAGGATTTAGTCATAGAACTTTGGATACTGAAAGAACTGAAGAACTCTAATCAAACCTCACCTCTTTTCAGGTGAGGAGATGGAGGGAGGTATCCCCACATACTGTCAAGAGAAGCAGAAGCTCCTGGGAAACGATTTCAGAGAAAGCCCTTCCCCATAATTGGAGCCAACAATAGGATGGGTGGCCTTAGGGAACCGATTCCTCCACCCTTCAAGTTTTTCAGTGGAAGCTGGATGACCAGCTGTTAGAAAGGAGGGGTTAGACTGGATTCCTCACTGTTGTTTTTGTTTGGTTGTTTCAGTCTTGTCTGAGTTTTTGTGATCTCATTTGGAGTTTTCTTGGCAAGGTTACTGGAGTGGTTTGACATTTCCTTCTCCAGCTCATTTTACAGATAAGGAAACTTGAGGCAAAGAGAAGTCACTTGCCCAGGGTCTAAGATAATGTCTAAGGCCAGATTTGAACTCATGATTGTCTTCCTGACTTTAGAGCTGGCACTCTATTCACTGTGCCATCTAGCTGCTCAATGTACATCAACAGGGACAGAATTACTGATGCTCAGAGTAGTGCTTCCTACCCCTATATGATACTGGTCACTGCCCATGGTTCAGTGGGTTAACAAGACTACTCTTGAGTATCAAATTGTAAGCAGCCCTGTCGAGACACATCCAGCCCCAACCCCAATCAACAGTTCATTCAAAGAAAGGTTGCCTTTTTTTCTCAAAGCTAAAATTTATTCTGTACAAGGTTCCACTGTACATTAGACATTCTCTTTTACTCTTGCTTACACAGTAAGCAAGTGTACACCCGCCCCTTGGCTCAGGTTTACAGGTCTCCCCTGCACAAGGGGGTCAGGCCAGCTAAACCTATGGGGTCTTCCCCTTCATGCATTAGAGTGCCTCAATCTGAGCAGCACAAGTTGATCCTGGGTCTGCTGTGGGGGAGGACCCAAAGAGTTCATTCCTTGGGGCTAATCTTCCTTTCCAGAGACCCAGCAGAGTTGTGTCCAACTACCTAAGGGCAGAACCAGGACTGCATTGGGGTGAAACACTAAGGGCTGAGGCAGCATGTCCCCAAAGTACTCATGGCTGTTAGCTGTTAAGATGTTACTAAAGATTAATGACAAAAGGAGCCAGAAGGGCAGCATGGGTGTCCCTGAGAAACTCAGTCCAAGGGGCCTATGTCTGAGAAGCTCTGAGGGAAGGAGGGAATGGCAGGGAAGGGAATAAATTAGAAGAAAAAACTGGGAATGGTGCCAGGGAAATGGTTTATACTGTCCTTTCTCAATGCCTAGGGAGTGGAACCAAAGATTGATTGGAGAAGTGGGTAGGGAGAATCAGACACCTTGTCATGAGATGTTCTCCTCCCCTACTTGCCTCTTCATCTCACTGCACTATGAAGTAAGTCAGTGGTGTAAGGACATAGCTTCTGTTCCCCCAGCAAATTTGAACAAAGCACTGAGGGAAGGGAAAACAAGGCAGAGGGCATTCCCCTAGTCCCCAAATGCTGTAAGGCACAATTCTCAGAGGCAACTAGAATCCATCCAAAAAGGTTTAAAAAAACCCAAAAAGCCCCCCAAAACTTGTTAGATGCCAGTTCTATAATGGCTGTGCCCAGGGCCCTGCTGACATACCTGCCTAGCACCACTGGGGGCTATTGTTAGAAAAAGTTGTGCTTGACAAGTTAAAAAATAAAACCAACACAACTCCCCAGCTGCAAAGAGGCATATGAGAGAACATCTCCAGTCTAAGAACTCTGCTTGTAGTTGTTTGAAAAACAAAAAGAAAAAAGAAAATTGGGCTTTTAAAAACAAAAACTGCTTGTTTCAAAAAATATCCCACAGTCAGTTCCTCTGGAGTTAGCAGCGTCAGGAGGCCTCTTGGCTCACATGTGACTTGGGTAGGCCAGCCGTGCGGGGATGGGCTCTCCTCTGTGCAGAGCCAGCAAGTCCAGGCAGCAGTCCTCCTAGTCAGGCTCCGGAGGGTGAGGTCTCCTCAGGAGGAGTTGGAGGCTGGAGACAGCAGCAAATGGATGAGGGCCTTCTCCCCACAAACTGCTGTTATTTATTACACACATGGAAAACACAAGTTTTAAAAAAAGAAAACACGAGAAGCTGAGGGAGCATCTTGCTGATTCAAGTCTCTGAGTCCTCCTGCGTCTTCCCAGCCAGGTGTGGGTGAATCTTGGAACACCTAGCTCCTCTCTCCCAGCTCCTGACCAGGCTGCATAAACTCCTGCTCCACAGCTTTATTTTAGTTTATTACTCTCTCTCTCTCTCTCTCTTTCGCTTTCATTTGCAGTTTCATTTTTTTTGTCTTTTTAAAAAACTTGGGATGTGGGGCTGCCACGGGGAGGGGGAGATGGGGGGGTGGCACCCCTGCCGCTACATACGGGAGGGTGGGCTGGCCAGTTCATAAAAGAGCAAATAGGCATCACTGCTTCGCACTTGGCTGGAGGACATGGGTGTGACGCTGTGGAAAAAGGAGGGACAATCAGTGTCATGGTCAGAGGCTGGTCAAGGGCCATCTCTGGACAACCAGCAGGATCATTAACATTTTCCTTTGCTACTACTATAACTTTTCAATAACCCTGAGCTCTTGGCTTGCTGAACATACAGAAACTCTGTTCTTCCTGCCTCAAACAGAGCTCCCCCCCCCCCCCCATTCCCAACTCCACTCACCTGGAGTCATTGAAGGTATGCCATTCTCCTGTCACTGGGCTCCGACAATAGGCAGTATAGTGGCCGCCCATGGTGGTTCCAGAGTGATTGGACACAGCATACAGGTTGTAAACAGCGTGGTCTAAATGAGGAAGTGGCGAGTCAAACTGCAGCAAGGGCTTCAAGGTTCCCTTATTCTCTCACTCCCATCCTAAAGGTGTGACACCTCCGCCTCCCCCTCCCCTTCGTCTCCGCCAAAATTCACTTAAGACACTCACTGGTGTTTTCTGAGGCAAATTCTCTCAAGTCCAGGTCTCTCAATGGGAAGTTCACAAATGTTGTGAGTTTGCTGGTTCGTATCCTGGATTCTGAGAATCGCTTTAAATCTGGAATTGGTTTGAGTTAAGAGTGGAGAGGGGAGTATTTGTTCTTCACACACATATTGTCTACTAAGTAAATGGCACCATGCTAAGTGCTGTCTAAGAACAAAGTCCAAAGAACAAATCCAAGTCCTAACTCAGCTTTCTGGTTTTTAAAATAACAGAAAATGAGGCACAAAAGCCAATAGAGTCCTTCCGACATTCCCATGGCTCTGTGCCTTCTCAGGTTCTCACTGCAGCCCTGGGAGGATAGGGTCTTATCATTCCCATTTATAGAGGAAAAAACACTAAGGCAGAAGTTAAGTGGCCAACTCCAGGCCTCTCCCTCCACTCTACCACCTCTCTGCCTCACCCAATCTTGCTTCCCAGTTCTGTCTGACCTTTACCCTCCCTCCCACAATTCAATCAGCCCCATTTCATTGCCCTTCACCTTCCCCTAAAATCAAGATGCCAAGGATACGGAGCACCAAGATCTTTGGGAACTTCTGGATGGAGAATTTCTTTATACACCTTTTTCTGGCTCGGCATCGACAGCATGTCTAAAAAACATAAGAAACACAATTGATGAGTTGTGGAGGGAATCACAGGACCTGATGGTAGTGAATCCTAGGCTTGACTTGATTAGCTGAATCTCAAGTAAACTAAAGTGTTAACAAAAAGTTATTTGCTGATCAGAAAGTATCACTTACTGGTTTCTCATCTCCATCTAGCACATCCTCTTTGGTGAAGAGCCTCATGCAGTCCATCAGGGTCACCTCAGGATAGCCCCGCTAGAAAAATACAGGGCTAAGGTAAGAGACCACAGAGAGGAAAAGCTGGGAAGGGGATTTTCAAAAAGTGGGCCTGTAGTCAGCATTACCTTTGCAATGGGGAGGGAAAGGTCCCAGAAGGGGTCAAAGACGGTAGAGCAATAACCACACTCAGTACATGTCAAAGAGCTCTTTAGCTGCCCCACAAAGAGATCTAGGGAAAAGATAGAAGTGAGACAGATAAGGAGGAGAAGGACATGCAGTAATACATTGCAGTAATTATATGATTTACTTATTTCTTTTCAGTATACTGATGGTGCTGCTACTGAGAACTAGATCCAGGAGGGACAGTGATCTTCAGATCTTATACTTGGGGATTCCTACATCTTTTCCCAATTGCTCAGGTTCAAAAGGACAATAAAACTTGATATCCACCTCATGTGATTTCCAATACTTACCCCCAATCCTACTGTCTTCTCGTTCCAGATATTTCCTCCACATTTGTCGCCCTTTCTCCTCATCACTGTGGTACCCAGAAAGAGAAAGATGAAAAAATAACTGACTTAAGGCACAAATTATGATGAAGTTACAAGTGTAACAAAAACAATGACCCAAATTGGTTCTCAGATCTAATGTAGGGATCTACTCTACTTTGGTTTCCTTGGTCATTTCCTTGGAATCCTTTGCTTTTGTGGGGAAAGGTAGAGCACCACATTTTTTTCCTTTTTCTTTTTGTTCATTCTTTTCTCCTATCACTTACGGAAGGTGATCGAGGTTCTCAGGATTAGACTTAGGCCGTACTGTGACCCGGTTCACCTCATTATGGAGTCCATCCAGTAGAAAGCGAAGGAACTCTTGAGCATCCTGCTGACTGAACAATGAGAACAGAAACCAATGAGTAGAGGAAAGGGCAAGAAGTTCATACACATCTCCCCAGAAGTTCTCAACTATCCCCTTCACCCACCCTGGGAAGAGACATCTCTCTGCAGAAGCCTTACTTATAGCCAACGAATCGGGGTGCAAATCTCTGGATCTGGGTCTTGAACTCTGATGGGCTCACCACATCATTAGGTGACGAAGTCCATATAGTCTGGATCAGTTTTGCAAATTCTATTAGAAAGAAAACATGTCTGAAAACGCCAGGGCACAGAACAGTCCATTAAGGGTCTCTGAAACTGGGACCCTAACCAAGGTAGGCATGTACCAAAACAAAGTAAAATGGCAAGAAACCATGACCAGAGACACACCAAAGGAGGCCAGAGAATAGCGGAAGCATGCATGGGTTACAAAGACAACTACCCAAAGATTCCTCACCCTCCATAAGTGCTGTATGTGCATGGCTGCTGCTATTGAGGTCACGAAGGTAGAGCCTCTGGAGACAATAATCTCTTAGCTCCCGGGTGTTGCTCAGGCACTGCAGGATTGAGTTCATGAAGCACTGAAAGAGATAACAGGAGGCATTGCTGGGCTAAGCAGAGAGATGAGCTATCTATACACCATAAGCAAGGCTTGAGAATTACATTCTCCCCCCCCCCCCAGCTTTTGTTCAAAGAATTCATGCTCAATTTATCAAGGAATAAAAATATCAATGTGCCAGGAAGAATGGAATATTTAGGCATTAAAAAACCAGATATTTATAAACAATATTCAAATGCTTCCCTTATAAGACTCCAACCCCTTCCCAGTATTGAATCCTAGGTGGCTGCCTACCTGAGCTATCCCTAGTCTCAGCTCAGTCTGGAGGAGAGATGTGTGGCCCCAATATAGAATTCTAGCTTCATATCTGGTTTACCCCAGATATGAATCCTCCCACAACCTCAAGTTCCTCTTTTCATAAGTGAAAGGGTGGCTGACCTATAGTAAATTCCCTGTGTCAGCACAGGATGACGTAAAGGGTTATTTACTGTAGGGGTGTGCAACAGGGTGTGGGCAAGATTGGGAGAAGGGGAGTAGAAAATGGAAGGAAACTCTTGAGGGGAAGGATCCAGGAAGGGGAGTACCACTGCCAGTTAAAAGGGTAGCTCCCCCTCAGCGGGGCTTTTTTTTCTGGGGAATTAAGGCAAGGAATCATCATTCTGAGAAATGCCATCCAGGAAAGGAAGGAACCAATTGGCTTAGCAGGTAGTTATCTTGCCTGTAGCTAGGTGGGTGGCTTTAGTTAGGATGGCTTTGCCAGGAACAGGAAGGGGAATCTTGAACAACTGGGTTGGGTAGAGATGTGCAGTTTAGGTTTAGTACTCACCGTGTTCCCAAGGTTTCGAAGACCAGCCAGACCCTGGGTGCTCTTAGAGGTCTGCAAAATTAAACAAATGAAAATAGAAAGAAAGAATATATGAAACATTAGGCAGAAACCTAGTCAGCTATGCAGGTAGAGCCTGTGCTGGGTCCATAGCACCGATCTGATAGAGGCCTCAGGACTTCCCTAAGCCAGGAGCACTGGGAAACAAATATTTTCACCTGGTTCTCTTTTTCTCCTAGGTCTGTGCTCCTCACGGAAAAGAGGGGTAAAGAATTCCTTTTCAACAAAGAAACAAAAGTGCTCTTCAGAATTGTGTTTTATTTTGTCAAAAACAACTACTATTTTTCACCTTTTCACTTATCTTTACTACTTTTCTCCTACAGCAGGCAAGCGCTAGCCATTAAGGCTGAGAAATAGAATTTAGAACATTTGAGTTTCCCCTCTATTTCTGACTACGGGAAGCTGTAAGACAAAAAAATTGGGATTTTCTTCATGGCTCTGACTTATAGGATCACTAAGATTTTAGATCTGGAAGGAACCTCTGAGATCATCTAGTCTAACCCCCTCTCATTTACAGATTAAGAAAATGAAGCCCAGAGAAATTAAGTAACTTGCCTAAGGTGAATAATTCCTGATTCCACTATGGTTGACCAATGTAAAAAGTGGGAGCTATAATGGCCACTTCAAAGAGGGCTTGAAATGTTTAATGAAATAAATCATAATCCATGTTTTCAGATCCTCAGCTGGGAGAAGCTCAAGTTTCTGCCAGTCCAAAATGCCATTGACAGGTGGAAAATTCCTTCCTTCTTCGCTCAACTCCCAAGGGCTGATGAATTAAGAACTAGGAGAATCTTCCTTCCCTGGCTCCATGGCTTGGGTTCTTATATCCTGAGAGGCTGCTGGCTGGGAATCCTAGTGATGTCAAATTAGGGTGATTTGATATCACTCAGGTGGCTAAGCAGAGGTAAAAGTCTATCTGAAGGGTGCTATTCTTACTCACATCCCTATAATGGGAGCTGGTGAGAAGTGATACAGGTAGAACAGGTGCTCAGACAGGAAGTCAGGATGCCCATGTCAAGGCTCCTTTACTAATCCGAGTAGGTAGAAAGTTTAAAGTGTCAAAAGGGTTGTTAAAACAGTGGTTTCAAAATGTGTCACCTCTACTTCTAGGGAGATGGTCCATGATCAAACACAGCTCCACAGCTGTACTGGCTGGGGCTTGTGTTGGGCCAGCTCAACCCTCATCAGAACAGGAGCTTGAAATAGCTCAGCTAAAATTACTCCTTATATATACTGACAGCCTACTTAGTTGTCAGAGGCGCACTACTCCAGGAGAAGTGGTCAGGGAAAGGAGAGCTGATGGATGTGGGTAAATGTTACTTTTTAAATGTTGAGCCCATTACTAAACTTTAAGATCTCCCTTAGTTACAAAGCCAAATCCCAGCATGTGAAGTAAAATTGTGCCATTGAAAAAAGAACCCTTAAATCTATAATCACAGTGAAAGATATATTGGCACCATGCAAAAGTTGTCATGCCTGAGGAGAACAGGATGCCAAGGCTGATACTATATGATACTAACTGAATAATATAAAGTGAGATTCAGGGTTAAGACAGTCTAGCTTGCAGCATCCTGATAGGGAAGAGATTGATGTGATCTTTGGGGCAGAAACCTTATTGAAAAAAACATGCAAGTGGCCCTGGAGAAGTACAGTGTGATCTAACACACACTGTTAAGACTATAATACATTTCTGTTTTGATGATTCCTAACTGAATGCTGAAAACCTTGCCCTCAGATGCCAACTAATACCTGTCTTTGGCGTAATCCTATACTTTAATCTAGTGTGCCAAATTCCTTAACTTGAACACATGAAAAAACTGAGGCCATGAGCATCCTTCCAACCATGCCAATCAGTGTCTACCAGTATTAACCTGGGGAAGAATATAGGGTCATCTTTCTATCTAGGTTTTCCCCACCCCCACCCCTCCAAGGTATTTTAAATCTGGAGCTGATAGCTTGGAAGAAGGAGGGTCAAACAAGGAATGTCATCACTATTACTATCCATTATGGCAAAACCATGTCCCTTGTATCCAAGTTTCAGCTGGTCTCTAGTGGGATTCCCTTCAGGTCTCATGAAGACCCCACATCCCCCTCCCCTGGTCTTTGGAGGTTAACTGTTTACATAAAACTTCATGAATTCATCCTTCTTGCCAAATACTAAGACCCACGTGCAGGAAGTTGAACTTAGAGTCTAGGGTAGGAATTAAAGGAGAGTAATGGTTTGCATTCAGCCAAATAGTCTGCCATTGAATAGGAAATTAGGAGCTCCAGGGAAAGTCAGCATTTTCCATTCTAGCAAGGAACAAAATGTCCCAGGAGTGACCTTTCTTACCAAAAACAATCCTACCTCTGGGCCAACAGGGAGAAGCTAAAATTGAGGAGCTAGGAGATTTCAATCTGTTTCTTGTCCCCTTTTCTAAAAACTATAGGAATGTTGAAAATTCCTGGCAATTTATAAAAATGGCCATTAGAAAATCTATGATCCTGTGACAATAACATCTAGAGAAAGTATCTTGAGGATCGAACAGCCTACACCCTTCAGAAAATAATAGGGAAGGTCAGGACAGCCGTGGGAGGGGCTGACAGAATCTGTCCCTGAATACCACCAGACCATAAAAAGAAGACTTTAGGGATCAGAGGTCACAGCAAAGTTGTTCCTTAACACGTGGGCTAATTCGGCGAGCACCTCAGCTATTGTGGCAGCCGTGGGTCCTGGCTGGAGCCCAGAGGCTGGCGTGGCTCTGGCAGGAGCAGTCCATGCTCTGGCGGGCCGAGGCGGCGGTGCCTGTTACATAAGAGCTGTCAAGCTGCGGCCCCCGCTTTCCTCTCGGAGGGCGCTGGGGAGAGGAGGTCCCTGTCTCGACCTGCCAGCACGGCTCTAAGGTGTCTCCACCATTCAGGGCCGGCCAGGTGGGGCCGGCCGGCACGCGCCCTTCTCTGTCCCCAGGCCACTCGCAGGCCGCAGGGCTCTGCCCCCGGACCCAGGGCTTCTCTGCTGGGACCCCGGCCCAGGAGGGTCAGCGCGTGCCAACCGCACCGCTGCCCTCCTCAAGGTTCCCTGGCACCGACCGTCTCGAGGCGGTCGCGGCCTGGGTCGGGGTTGGCACCGGCGCCGGGGGGGGGGGCGCGTTCTGGGCCCCCCCGGAGTGGGCTCACCTGGCAGTGGGGGGAGGGGGGCCGGGGGCCGGCAGCGCCCTCCCCCTCCCGGGGCGGGGCAGGGTCCCGAGCGGGGCCGCCGTACCTTGGCCTTGTTGAGCAGGAGCCCCACGAAGGTGGAGAGCAGCAGGGAGCGGGGCAGCGGGGCGCGGGGCCGCAGCTCCTTCCCGAAGCCTGGGAAAGGCGCCGCCGGGGGCTCCTCGGGCAAGGTCACGGTGTACGAGGTGCGCATGCTGGGGGCGGCCCTGCCGGCGGGGGGGCCTGCGCTAGGCGCCCCTCCCCTCCCCCACGGACGTTAGTAGGCGGCGCGAGACCCCCGCAGCGGGCCGGGGACCCTGCGGCCGGCGCCGGGGCGCGCTCTGCTGGCCGGTAACCGCTCCCGAGCCCCGCGCCGCCGCTCCCGGGGGCTGGCGAGCCCCCTCCCCTGCGCCCGCGCCGCCGCTCGCTCAGCCAACAGACCGGGCGACTGTCGGGCTCCCGGGCCCGGAGGCTGGGGCCGCTGACGTCAGGGGGGTGTGGCGGGGCGGGCCGGGCTGCGGCGGGCGCGGGGAGGGGGGACACGGGGGACAGGCACTCGGCCTCCCTTCTCCCAGCTCCCGGCCCCGGAGGCCGCGGGCCCACTCCTCATTTGACAGGTGGAGCGGCTGAGGTCCCGGCCCAGGGCCCCGGCCCGTGCGCGTCCGAGCCTCCGTCCGGGTGCCAGGCACGAGGCCCGGGGCGAGACGTGGCAGCCCGCAGGAGCGGCCGCGGCCCCCGCGCCACCGAGCGCCTCGGCCCGGGCAGCAGTCCGCGGGGGCCCGCGGCGCCGCGAGAAGCCGCCCCTGCTGGCCCCCTACGGCAGCGCCCCGCAGAGGGCCGGGCCGCAGAAGCCGGGGGAGACCGGGGAGGCGCTCTCGCAGAGCAGCAGCTTCCCTGGGGCCCCAAACTCGGCCTGCAGCCCGCCTCGGGGCCTCCCCGTCCTACCCCCCCCCCCAATGGGGCACCTGGACCCGCCTGGAGAGCTGTCCGGTTCCGAGCCGGAGCACAATATTTAGTAGCGTTCAGAAACGTTCTTGCGGCTCCTCTCATAAAGCCGGGCCTGCTCAGACTCGCATGTGCCCAAAGGGCCTCCACGCGACCACGGTCACACAGGGGACAGCTCCCGCACACGGGCAGGGCGTGCACGTCGATCAGCGCTCTCCTGATATCTTCAGCCTTGTGTTAAAGTCAGGGAAGCTAGAAGCCCCCCCCATCCATGTGCTGGTCATGGTGGGGAGGTAGAGTTTTGAGGAGAGGGGGGCTGGTGGGGCTCTGCCCCATGAATGGTAGAAGGGGGCACTTCCACAGCCACCGGTGCCCTGTCCAATCCTGGCCATTTCACAACTGGTCAACTGCAACTGCTGCTTGCCATGTTTTCCAACTTTAAAACTCTCACTTTTCAGATTCATTAGACACATTTTGTTCTCACACACCGTTTGGACTATGTCATTTTTTCCTTGCTAAGAAACCAGTTTTTTATTGACTTGAATTAAATCAAAACTCCTTAACCTTTCCTTTAAGACTGTCCACTAATTGCTCACTCATCCTTACTTTTCCAAGCCAACCCACACACTGTACTCTTCATGCCACCTGACTTCTCCCACTTCTGTCTTTGCACAGATTTGCTTCTTGGGGAAAGCCCTATCTCCTTCCTGGCAGTCCACCTTCCTTTTCCTCTTTCCAAACTCACCTCCTCCATGAAAATTTCACAATGTTACCTGCCCACTTAGCTTTTGACACTCCATTAACCATGTTCCCTTCAGCAATTAAGTACATAGTTTAAACACACTGTATTGATTTGTATCAGTCTAGGTTTTGCTTCATAAAGTCTTTTGTAATTGCTCTTCTGGGTACATCTTTTGTTATGGTATCTGTCAGAAGAAAACTGAAGGTCACAGCTGCCTCCTTCTTCAGGGGATGGACAATAAAATGGGGTATTAGTGTGAAGGAACTGATAGTGTGTTGGGTGACAGCTTTAGGGGTTTTGGATTAAGTGCCTGAAAATCCTGTCACTTCTTGAGTAAAGGCGGCAGGGGCATGTTCCTTTAGTTCAGCTAAGAGCTGGCTTATCTGCAAGACAGGTATTCTAACAACACAATTGTATAGGGAGTATTTTATATAATTTATCTCATTGGGTCCTCAATACTCTTAGGTATTATTATCCACATTTTGAAGACGGGAAAACTGAAGCTCAGAGTTTGAGGGACTTGCCCAAGTGATCTAGATCTAAAAGGGACATTGGAAATCAATTCCAAACCCCTTATTTCTGCAGTGAAGAAACCAAAGCCCAGAAAGTATAAGTAACAAGTCCAAGGTCACACACAGGTAATAAGTAGCAACTCCAGGATCTGAACTCAATTTTTGCATTTCAAGTCCAGTTCACTTCCTATGACATCATGGTACCTTCTATCCCGTCTCAGAAAGGGCAGCTGTGTTCCCCTTCCCCTCCTTTCTCCTTGGTCAGAGAAGGTCAGGAAAATTAACTAAGGGGAATGAAGCTTCTAAATAGAGAACCCTTTTCTGGGAGCCTCTAAAGCAGAGTATGATTAGAATGGGAAGGTACCTTGGAGGCCATCGAGTTGAACCCACTTGTCCTACTTCGGTCCTTGATTGTGTGGTCTTGGTTCTCTTATCTGTACCTTGAAAAATAGGTTATTCTAAGTTGAACCAATCTCACTGGGCTAAGATAGTCATTTCTCTGTACCTGCTTGTTCTGTCTAAGCTTCTTGTTTTCCACTTCCCTTGTAATTGGCCACAGCTTTCTGTAATGACTTTGACTACTTCTTCAAAGCTAACCAGGTAAAAATCCTTATGATTCCAGGCCATATCTCAGATGCTGCTGGCTGACTGAGGAATTCTGGGAAGAATGAACAGAGGCCTGTGAAACTCACAAAGCCTATGAGGTAGTGATTTGGCACCTGTTTGGTTTCGCTGCAGGGGGAGGAAAGGGTCTGCCATTCTGTTGTCTATGAGACTAGAAGAGGCAAGTGGGACTCTGGTTCTCCATATTCTTTAAACCCTGTCTGATGATTACTGACTCTCCACTCCTCCTCCCCCTCCCCCAAAGACTTCTAGGAAGCAGGTTATTGATAGGAGGTGGCAAGTTCTGAATTCCACTGGCCCCCGGGGGATGGGGGGGAGGAGGAGGAGGACTAGCGTCAGCAAGATTCCAGAGCCCTGCATACATTCCCTCTCCTGTTACACCTGGGTTCATCAGGAAGTCAGTTCCAAATATATAGTTCAGTGAGTGGGGGCCACTTGTCCAACCTGGGCTCTGGACATAGTGTTCACTTCCTAATCCTGATGATCAGTGGAGCGATTTCCCCAGAGGCAGGGAACATTCTCTCAGACCTTGATTAACCATTGCAGAGCTGGAACCAGGTCTGTCAATAAGTCATCCAGAATATATACCGGGAGATCATGTGTGTGTGTGTGTGTGTGTGTGTGTGTGTGTGTGTGTGTGTGAGAGAGAGAGAGAGAGAGAGAGAGAGAGAGAGAGAGAGAGAGAGAGAGAGAGAATGAATAGAAGGCAAAGAAAGTACTGGAAAACTGAAGCCTGTTATTCCCTCTAACTTTCTCTGGCTGTTTAAAGGCCAAGAACCTGCAGCTTGGAGAAGGCAAAATTGGGGCCTCTTCCCTTACCATTCCCTAGCTGCAGTCCTCATCAATCAGGTAGAACTGGATGTGTGTGAAACTCAAACTCATGTATTCAGATGCCTGACTAAGCATGAAATAGTGAAAAGAAGCCTTTTGATGCTTGGTACTGGCTTTTTCTCCTAGTTAGTGGACCCCAGCTCTTCCTGGCTTTCTCTTTTAGGAGACTTTCCAAACTCCTATGACAGTCCCTGGTGTCCTCATTTGCCCTATTTGGAGTAATCCCCGGCTCACTTCAGGTCACTGTCCAAGTCCAAAGCCCCATCCAAGAGGGTGGGAGTAAAGTCATGTGACCATGATTTATCGCCTGGATGGCTCTTGCCACTGAGTATCTGGAAACCCAGGCCTTGGGTATTGAGTCAGCAGCTCTAGGGGCAAAGAGGTCCCAGGGATTGAGGCACTGAAGTTAGGTGAGGAGGGGGGTGGGGAGGGAGGGCTGTGTTCAGGGACCCAACCTGGTTCAATTCCTGGCTTCCAGTGGGGGGTGGGGGGAGGAGGGGGCAGGTGTCCGGCCTGTTGACTTTGTCCTCTGGAGGGACCTCAGATAACAAGTATCTCCTCTCTACTTTGTTCCCTGGGGAGAGTGAGCCGAGCTGAACAGAAGAGGCTCAGTGCCAAGGGCCAGGAGAGAGAGAGAGCAGCTGGAGGGGGTGGAGCGGAGGTGGATTAGGAAGGATTGTAGGGGGGGTTAAGGCACAGCCCTGGCAGGACTCTGTAGAACAGCTTGTCCTTCATAGGCCTAGGGAACATTAGAGGTGGGGTTGATAGGATGGGATGACAGCACAGTGGAGATTGAGGCTCCCAGTTCCCTAACAAGGCCAGAAATCACCTGTACTGGCTTGAGTCCCTCTGGGTCCATCTTCCTCTTCCTTCTTATCTCCCTGCATTTCAAGAACAGCATCCACAAAAAAAAAAAAAATAAAAAAAAACAACAACCCCACCCCCCCCCGTATGCACTCCACTGGAAGGCTTTTGGAACC
Organism: Macrotis lagotis; assembly: GCF_037893015.1. Lineage (NCBI taxonomy): Eukaryota > Metazoa > Chordata > Mammalia > Peramelemorphia > Peramelidae > Macrotis > Macrotis lagotis. The sequence goes on from NC_133658.1 coordinate 643,262,553, forward strand.
TCTTCTCCTTACTTCTAGTTTTTTAATTTTTAGACTATGCCCTTCACAGTTGAGGCATTAAGTTCTGGAGGAATGGGTAGAGGAGATCTGGGAATTTACAATTTCTGATTTTTTTCCTTCCTAGGCTGTTTCTTAATGTCTTTCTCTACTGTAAACAGATACTATATCATCATAACAGGGTGAAGGCCTGATGATATTACTATTGCCGAGGTGAAAAGAGCTCACTTGTTAAGATCTTCAATGTCAGAACCTGCTTTGGTAATCATTACAAAAGCAAAGTGCCTCCTGTAGACCCACCAATGCCCCTCTCTGAAGTTATCAGTAACTGAAGCATTCTAAAAGTCTGCATTCCCAATTAAGAGGACAAGCAGCAGCCTAATCTAAAAAAATCAAGAGGAAGGGAACCCGACTTTGGGTTAGGTTCCCCTAACCTTTTAAATACTCCCATTTTTGTATCTTTATTCATGATGCTCTACCTGGAGTGTTTTTCGTCCAATCTCTGCCTATGGAAAACTCAAGTCCTTCTTCAAGTTCAAGTAGGAATACCAACACCTTGGAATTTTTCTCTAATGACTCTGGTTTGGAAGCGATTTCTACCCCTCTCTGAATTCTAAAGCATTTTCTTTGCTCCTGTCATGTGGCCTATTTTATATTGTATCTTTTACAATTGGGGCAGCTAGGTGATGCAACAGACAGTGTCAGGTCTGGACTTAGGAGGACTAGTCTTCCTGAGCTCATATCTGGTCCCCTTGCCAGCTGTGTGAACCTAAACATGTCACTTAACCAAGTTTGCTTCAGTTTCCTCATCTGTAACATGAACTGGAGAGGGAAATAGGAAACCATGCTTATATCTTGGCCCAAAAAACCCCATATGGGATCAAGAAGATTGGGCATGACTGAGAAATGACTGAACATCTATGACAGTGATTTATTTCTATTAGATTTTATGCTACTGGAACTGACTCATCCACCCTTGTATCTCTCAAAACACCTGCTACAGTAGCTGATTGAATAAAGTAAAAGATGTGATTCCAAAGTATCAGTTTGTCAACAGACTCATTCCTTTTCAAGGAAGAGGTCAAGTTCCTATTCTAAACTGCAAATAAGAAAGCTCAATCTTGTATCAACATGAGGAACTAGTGGTCAAGTTCCTATTCTAAACTGCAAATAAGAAAGCTCAATCTTGTATCAACATGAGGAACTAGTTATGTAATGGGAAGGAGGGAAAAGAAGAGGAGAGGAAGAAGGAAGGAAAGGAAACAGATACAATAAAGTTTTTACATATAACAGTCATGGCACTGGCCCATCAGGTTTCTGTCTCTGCTGAAATTTTCTCCAATAGGTAGGTGAAATGTCAGATTTCCATTCTTATCTATTTCCTTGGCTTCAATGATGACTTCTAGGCAGATGAGTCCCAAATCTACCTCTCCAGTTCATCAAGGTTGCTTGGTCTAATGGAAAGAGACCAGATTTGGGGATAGAAGAGTCGGATTCAAATCCTGACTTAGAACCTTCATGGCCTTAGACAATTCACTAAACCTCTCTAGGCCTCAGTTTCTTTATTTGAAAAAATAAGGGATTTGGATAAAATGATGTAGTCTAAGGTCCCTTCCAGCTTGAAAGCTATGATCTTCTGATCTCCACTAGTATTCCTTTCAGCTTCTCAAACTCAGCATGTTCCAAATGGAAATAATTTCCTTTTTCCCCTAAACTCATTTCTTTTCCAAACTTCCCATATTTTTGAGGGCATGAATATCTGATACTGAGTCTTCTCTCTAACATTTTCCATATTCAATCAGCTGCTAAGTTGTTGATTGCATATCCAATACCTCTGTCAACTTTTCTTCACTTACATTGTCACTGCCCCTCTTCCATCTATCCCACTCTCCCCAACTACCAGGTTCTCATTAGTTTTTCATAATTGATTCCCCTGCTTCAGCTATTTCCCCCTTACCCTCCTCCTCCAGTTACCAAGATAAATCTTCCTCAGTCACAGGTATGACTATATAATTCTCTTCCTCAAGACTTGCCAATGATTTATTGTCTCTAGAATAAAATAGATTTTTCAGCCTGACTCTGACCCACCTTATTGATGATCTTTCATATCTCCTAACTTCATGTAGTCCACATTCCAGTCAAACTGGACTACAAGTTATTCCTTGAACTTTGAATTCTATTTCCCATCTTGTGCCTTTGTACAGGACTGTTCCCTAATATGTTCTAAAGTCTAGCATTCCAATGCCAAACAGAAGCTTTAGTATTTTGCCCTTAAGCAATGGGACCCACTTATTCCTTCAAAAATAATTATCTCTCTTCAGAAATAACTTAGTATGCATTAGCTGTATGAATATATACTTTTCTCCTTAATCGAAAGTATGTAAATTTCTTGAGGGCAGGGGCTGTTTTACTTTTGGTTTTTGTATTCCCAGTCATGCTAGAACAGGCATTTAATATCTGCTGATTTGAATTTCTCTTCAATCTTGACTTGTCTAATTTTGGATTTTAACTTCTTTCTAGATATCTAACCATCAGGATGATGATGGTAATGTCATTGTCATTATATTATAATGGTAACTGCCAGGACTTTAAATAATACATTATTTGCTGAATTGACCCAGTCAGGACCCCAGATTCACTGTGTTTCCAAAACCTGAGTTTCCTAATCTATACAACTGGAGCATTGGGGGCTGGGGAAGGTTGAACTAGATGGCCTCCTTATCTTTCTTCCAGTCTATCAGTCCAGTCCCCACCTTCAATCTTGCCCTTCAAACTTGATTTCTTTGAATGGTCCTTCCACCCTCCTTTTAAATTACCCAGGACTTGCACCAGAAAGTTTGCTTTGACTTTTTACCCTCTCCCTTGGTGTCCAGACAAAGCTATAGAGCAGCATCTATCATTTCCTTTCCATTCTCCCACAAAATTCATTAATTTATTCCCTATATTTAATCATTCATTCAACAAATGGTGCTTTATTAAGCACCAAGCTCCTATTAAGCTTTGGGCTAGGTCTGTGGCTATAAAGACAAAACCAAGACAATGCTTATCTTCAATTGAGGGAAAACACCAACAAAGAGAAGAAAATAGAAGATATGTATAATAGAATTTCTTGGTGGTGGTGGTGGTGGTGGAGTAGTTCTAGTAACTGAGGGAAATCAGGAGAGTTCTTATATCCCAGGTAGCACTTGAACTGAACTTCGAAGAAAATGAGGAATTTTCTGAGGTTGAGTGAGGAGGGAGTGTGCTTCAGATATGGAAATAGGAGATTGGAATATCATATTCTGGAAAACTTTCCCACTGAGGGTGGGAAGGGGAGTAATCTGACTGGAGAGAGGTAGGCTGAAGCTACACTGGGCATGTCAAACATAGGGATTCTGATTTTTCTCTTCAGGTAAAAGGGACTTTGTTCTTGAACAAGGGACCAACATGGTCAGATCCATGCTTTAGAAATATTAATTTGGCAATTGTGTAGAGGTTAGATTGGAAAGTGAAACCCATTTTAGGAGACTAGGCCAGAGGTAATGTAGGCCTGAAAAACACTCAAAAAGCCCCAAACTACTGTGAAATAGGCAGGCAGCTTGGTTTAGTAGATAAAGTCCTGAATTTGGAGTCAAAGGTTGTGGGTTCAAATGTTGATTCAGAAAGCTGTGACCCCAGGTTAAATCACTTAATCTGAGTCTCAGTTTCTTCATCTATAAAATGGGGATAAACAATACTTGAAGTTTCTACATTACAAGTTTATGAGACTCGGTAAGCTAATAATGTATGTAGAATATTTTGTAAGCTTTAATTTACTACAGAGGACAGTTCTACTACTTGAGAGTTTTGTGGTTATTCCCAGCAATGAGGGCAGCATTTACAGGTGTTGGAACCTCACCAGCAGAACTTAGCACTCCACTATGTCCTCCTCAGGTGCAAAGCTGAAGCTGGACTAGAGGGCCAGGCCTGAAAGGATGGTGCCACTTTTGGAGGCAATCCAGACAATCAGAACTCAGTCCATAGGATAAGTTATGATATATATCCACTAAATTGACAATTATATATGTACCCACATAAATATATGTGTATATATATAATTTTACTATGTATGTATATACACATAGTTTCTAGTCATTAAATACTTCCTTCTATGCTATGATATACTTTATCTCCCAATATCCCCTTAGATGAACAACCTACTCTAACCCACATTGATTTAAGGACCTCTACCCCACTGGACCCAATTCCACCTTTCCACATTTTCCTTGCCTAGGATATCCTTATGCCATTTCTCTCCAGTATTTAAGTTTTTTTTAATTGGCAGATAAGTGGGGTGGTGAATGGAGTGCTAAGTCTGAAGTCAGAAAGACAAGTTTAAAATTGGCCTCTGGAAAAGTCACTTAACCTCTCTCTTGTCTCAGTTTCTTCAATTGTAAAATAGGAATGAATATCTACTTTCCCATGGTTGTTTTGAGGATTAAGTGAGACCATTTCTAATTATATTAGTAATTGAGATAATTTCTTAGCTTAATAAATAGGTGATTTAAAAGTCCTTTTTTTCTTTCCTTCTTTCCTTTCTCCTTTTCCATCACTTAGTAAAGGCCAGATGAATTCAAACCTTTTCTGTCCATCCTACCCATGATATTTTCTTCTTCTGAATTCCTAAAGCATTGCTCTCCATATCATTCAATTTGAATATTATATATCAATACTGTCATGTGTTTTAGTGACTGTTACTTGACTACGACCTATCTTCCAAAATAGATAAGCTCCTTGACAACAGGAAGTGAATTTCATATCTGTCTATCTTACACAATAGGACACTGGCCAATAAATATTTGTCAATGATGACATCAGGATGACCTATTAGGATTCCACTGTCGTGACATATCTGTATCTATTTTGGTGTCATAAAAATCTGTCATGATAATCCTAGACCACATAACAAAGTACTAAGAGAGTTCAGAGGATGGAGATGTGACATCAACTCTTGTGAGTCCTTTTCTATGATCCCTTATTCACTCTGGTCCAAGGCAAGTCATGAGCATGATCCAAAGCCTCACATTAAGTTTCTCTGCCATTTTTTAGGTGTATGAAATAGAAAGTCACTTAAGAAACCCAGTTGTTCAAATATATGACTTTGAAAGCCATTTTGTTATCTCTCTGACTACCCCAATTGATAATCTAGGGTCATAAGACAGCTAAGAATGGAAACAAAACCTCAAGTGAAGATGGGGAAGCAGAAGAAAGAAGCAGCAGCCCAAAGGAGATTGGCTTCTCTTTTTGCCTATAAGCTCTGCTTCTGACTTCTTTCCCACCCAACAAGGAGTTGGGGAGTTCCAGATGTGATGGATGATTTGATGTGGAGAGAGCTACTGTTGGTCCTGGTCCAGAAAGGGTCTGGAGGCCTTAATATATAGGAAAAGGAGAAGCAGCAGAGCTTTCTAGAGACCCTGGGGTCTGGCAGACTCCATGGAAAAGGAGAGTATAAGAATAGCAGTAGTTCTGGAGGCTCTGCATTCCTGAGCAAGTCATCCAGCTCCTCCCCCTTCCCCCTCTCCCCCCTTCCCCAAACCCTATAACACAGCTTACCGAAGCCAGGGTTCAGCCAGGGACAAGAGTGGGCTAGGTCTCCTCACTCTCTCATCAAGCACTGACCAATAGGGAGCCTGGTCATATTGTGACACCCTCCCCCTATTCCTACTCCCTCCCCTCCACAGGGACTTAGGAGTGATAGCAATGGAGGTTAGATTTCTAAAGTTTTCCATCACTACCACCCATCTCAGTCAATTTATCAGTCAACTGGACGGTATAAAAGCTCAGTTCATAAGGTTTTTTGGTGACCCTCTCCACACCCTGGGGGATTACCTTCCCAGCCTCAGTGCCCATGGGGTTAACTCACCATAATATCTCGCCCTGGGGAAGTGGAAGGACTGGAGCCCTTGCCCTTTTCCCACAGACTATAGCGGCCACTTGGACGGTAAGTGGGACTGAGGGTTTCCAGGGCCCTTGGGCCTGGGGATGACCCCTGGCTGGCACTGCCTTTGCGCCCATAGTTCTCCAAGTATTCCGATAGGTACTCTGATCTACTGGCTGCTTGGTATAGTCCCTGAAGGGCACACAACTCCTTTCGGGTCCGGGCAAGCATTGGGCTCCTCCCTGGCCCAGGATCCATTCTATAGCTGTCTGTGGTCCGAAGGCCTGAGAAATCTCGGGCCAGGTCTAAGTGACTGTTAGACTTCTTCTGGGTCAGGGGCACTACCTGGTCCCGGGCATTCACAGGCAGGTAGTTGAGAGTGTTACAGGGCATTCCATAAGGCAGGTTGCTGCCTCCGCTGAGTCCACTGCCAGAAGACCGATCACTGATCCTACTTTGGCTCTCTCCTCTTTTGCTACCTCCAACCTCAGACCTCAGCATGGGACGTCCTCGGTCATAGTCCAGGATGGAGGCAGAGCCATATGTTGTACGGGGACGGGTGTTGAGAAATCCAGAGGGATGTGCTGGCTTGAAGCTGAGTTTCTCCTTTTCCAGGAAGGATGCAGCCAAGTTCGCTCCATAGGAAGAAGGGGTGTAGGTCCCATAGCTGGTCTTTGAATAAGGGGTGTCTGCGTAGCGTGATGAATCTGTATAGCGCTTCAGGGTAGAGGAGAGCTGGGACATCCTTCAGGGCGAAGCTCAGTGGGGGCTGGGAGCGGCATGGGCTGTAAGATAAGGGAAGCAGCTATCAAAGACAGCCCTCTAGGACTAGCTCCCCCACCATTACCATTACCATTACCCTTAATTTCCCCATCCTCAGAAACACAGACTGCCTCCCAGATTTTTAACACTGAGACAACTAATGCAGTAAACCCACACAAATCATACAATTCAGACACATGTGACATGACTCTAAAGTAATTACTATCCAAGTAAGTGATCATGGGCAAGTCACATCAATTTTTTTGAGTCTCCCTTTTCTCAAGGTTGGATGTGAAGATCTCTAAGGTCCATCCCAGCTCTGACAGTCTCAGAGTGACTGCTATATTATGTTTAGAGACCATACAAAGCCAATCTGATGAGTTTACAGGAATATATATATATATATACACACACACACACACAGGCAAGCCAGCACGCAGCCACACCCTATGTGGTCCCCCAGACCCCTCCCTGCCACAGACTGTTCCATTCCCTAGCCCAGCTCTCAGATTAGCTTCCTGGAGTAGTTGATGGAGTTGAAGAGGATTGGTGAAGCTCTCCTTACTTCATACTGAGGACTCCAAGAAGCAAGACTCATGAACCAGCAGACACATTGGGTGATGTCCCTTTGAGGGTAGAAGAAGCATCATTCTGGTGTAAGCCACAGACCCAACACTGACATGACAGGTGAGCTTAACCATCTTAGAATCACAGAATGTTATAGGTAGAGAACAATCTTAGCAGTCCAACTGCTTTATTTTAGATAGAGAAACTACTCAGGAAGGCAGTCACAAACTTATCAAAGGCAAGGCCGGAAACTAGCATCCCCAGGTCTCCTTACTTGGAAGCTCAATGCCTGTGTGACTTCAGGGCAGGTCTCTTGGCCTTTCTGGTCCTCATTTTCCTCGTTTGTAAAAAATGGTGGGGGTTGGTCTAGATGGTCTCTAAGATTCCTTCCAGCTCTAGATTTATGATCCTCTGAGCTCTAGGTCAATATTCTTTCTACTAGTCTTTGCACTGCTCTGGAAAGGATCCAGACCATACCTGGTTTTGACCCAACCTAACCTCTGCTAACCCTCAAGCTGACCCTGAAACAGCCTTCTACAGTAGACAGCTGGAAGGGTCCTAGCAAACATCTCTAGGAACCTCAAAGGAATCCCACAAATTCTCCAAGATCTATCAAAGGGTTTAGCTTATGCAAAGGGGGCCCCTAGAGGCAAAAATCCGGTACTGCAGCCAACACTGCCCTCTTCCACTGGACCCTAGTGGTTGGTTTGGAGTAGATAGTTCTTAGAGATCATAGGATTTACAGAGTCAGAACTGGACAGAGACTTAGAAGCCATCTAGTCCAATCCCCGCTCTCATGCATTTGATGAAAGGGAAACCCAGAGAAAGGAAGAGACATGCGGGGAAATGAAACCATGTTCTCTGACCCCAAATCCAACATTCTTTCTAAGTCAACTCCTACATATGTATGAGACCAGAAAAGGTGAAGACCTGTCCAGGTCATACATCAGGGTATGATGGCAGAGCCACGGCCTCAGCTCACATTTCCTGATTCCAAGCCCAAGGCTCTTTCATGGTAACTTGCTTCCTCTGAACTCTACTTGTTCTTCTGCTGAAATGTTAGATATTAGAGTGTTGAATGCATCTCCCTCATTTTACAAGTGAGGAAAATGAGGCACAGAGAGGTGGTATAATTTTACAAAGGCCAAACATCTCAACAGCATTTATTAAACACAGCTGGGTAGGAACAGGACTAGGGGCTAGAGACCAGGATTCTGGACTTCTTCAGGTCAATTCTGCTGCTACCCAGTCCTCCACCCTTACCCATAAAGCTGGAAGGCTTCCGATTTTAGCCTGTACTGAGGACAGCCTCCCTATAGGACCAGTCCCTTTTTTTTTGCAAGGCAATGGGGTTAAGTAACTTGTCCAAGGTCGCACAGGTAATTATTAAGTGTCTGAGTACAGATTTGAACTCAGGTACTCCTGACTCCAAGGCTACTGCACCACCACTTAGCTGCCCCAGGACCAGTCATTCTTGCCAAAGGAACTAGGGAGGAAGAAGTGCTGACAGGATAGGATATCAAAGGACCTGAGTGTGTTAATGGGTGCTCACACCTCCTTTTCCTTGAAGGCTAACTGGGGACTCTTATGAGGAATAATAGTTAGGAAATCACAGTCTGGACTCCAGGTTTCTTTCTTTTGGCCATATCAATTCTCTTCTGTTACCCTTCCTCTAGTAATAATAAATGGTCTACCTACTCCTCTCTCCAGAGCTGTCCTAATTCTGCTTTTCTATTATCTTGCCCAGTGGGTTCCCAGTCTTGCCTCCTGATGAGATCAACAGGGAAGTACTAGGGTAGTGGTGGTGGAAGGCACTGGAGAGATATAGTAGGCATTGATTCTGTCTAGCCTCCCTCCTCCCTTCCCCGGGGCATTCAAAGGGCCCAGAGCCCAGCCCTCTTTGGAGTTAGTGCCAAGCCTCAAATACTTCGGGCTTGGCTGAGATCTCTAGGAAACCAGTCTTGAGGTAGGAGATATATATTCTGGCAGCAACTGCAAAAGGAATCTAAATAGGAGCTTAAAGGGATAGTCCTCCTTGCCCTTATCCCAAGGTAGGCCAAGACACTAAGACATGTATCCAAGCCCTAAGCAGTGGCCTTCTAACCTGGGTGATTAAAAAGTGTAGTTGGGGAAGGGCTAGAAGAGACATTGGGGACTCTCTTTTCCAGGACCTAGGGGAGAAGAAGCAGACAGAAGGGAGATGGTGGGGGAAGGGGAAGTTGGTCCAGTCCTGCTCTATTTCACTGTTAGAGAACTCCATCAATAATTCACCATCAGACAAACTCCAAGCATCAGGAGCCCAGCTCCCTTAAAGTAGGCAGCCATTCAGACATGGCGACATCCTGCCCTTCTTCAGGCTGAGCTCACACATCTCCTCCTGGAGCCACACCAGCACCACCACCACCACCAGTACCAGTACGAGTTTTGGCAGCTGATGACCTGTCTTTTGACACTGGACTCTTGGGAAGATGCTTACAAGATTATTTGGGAGTAGTGGGATATGGCTGGGACAGATGTCTCTTCCTTCCCTCCAATTCTGTAACTCTCCAAAGTAAAAACAGTCTTTTCCCTTACAGTAATAGTTCCTAACTTGGGTTTCCACAGATTTCAGAAGCTCCATGAACTTGGATGGAAAAAAATCTATTTCTATATAACTGATTTCCTTAGCAATCCTGTGTAATTTATTTGATCCATTTAAAATTACAGTTCTGAGAAGAGCTGACTGCCTGCTAAAGGGTCCATGGCAAAAACAAAGAAAAGAACCCCAGCATAAATGGAATCTCAGTGAGTTTAAACATTCTTATTTTCATACTAGTTCTGACTAGACTAGACTAGACTGTCTTCCTCGTCATTTTGGACAGCTGATGTAGTAAGTTAAGCATCACCCCAATGTTCAATCACACAATCCCTTCTTGGAAACCTGACAGCATGATGTCTTAGGGGGTACTGGTTTGGGCTGGGGTCCCAGGGCATGCTCAAGCCCTAGTCCACCTAACTCTAGTTCAGAGGAAAAGAATAATTCATGATGGCTCTCTTGGGAATTACCTGGCTCAGGGGTATCCCTGGAGGCTGGCACAGTGTGGCAGGGAGAGGGGCTTGGGTCCAGCCTTCTCATACAGGGTAGAGGAGCTCACGTGGCTACGAGTCTCCTCGTTGCCACAGGAACCACCCCTACTGAATGGCCCTTTCATGGGGCAGAAAGAAAAGATCCTATTGGCTGGGCTCCCTCTCACTCCCTGGGCCTCTTATGCCCCCCCCCCCCATCCATCTCCTCTCCTCCTGTTTATTCTGGGTTGGCAAGTACTGACATGCAGCTCCTGGCAGGCGGGTACCTCCCCTGGTGCCAGTCACTTTGGACACACTGGGCAGCTAAGTTGCCTAGCTCTGGGTACTTTTCCCCTGCTCTGTCTCTTAAGATTGTAGAGTTCTCTTTCTGATTCTGCCAGAACACTCTGGCTAAGCTTATACCCTCTTTGTAGTAGATCACTCCCATGGTAACTCAGAAGAGATAAGGTACTTGAGAGGCATCCAGGCAAGGACATTCCCTAAGGAAGCTCACTTCCCTGGGCTCTGTGCCCCAAGTCCCTCACCTCCCCTAGGTCTCAGACAATGGAAGGGGTCTAGCCTTCCCTGAGGTTGGGGGTTTACAAGGGAGTTGCCAAAGTCTCAGGAAGAAGGCTATCAGTATGCCTTCAAGATATCCTCCTAGTCCATACAGTCCAAGCAGTCAAGTGGAGGGCAGGAGGCCCCTGTAGGAGACAGCCCTTCAGATTTTCCATTGGTAGGCAGGTGAAAGTGAAGCCGGGAGCAACCTGAGCCCGGGAACAATACTGAGCAGTCAAGATATCATCCAGGAAGACTCCATTTCACCCATGGTGCCAATCTCCCTCATAGTGCCCATGCCATAAGCATCCTGGACACAAGTTAGGAGTTCTTTATCTACAGCCATGGACCTCCCCCTCCAACTCTGACTCCAGATTTAACTTGGCCCAAAGTGCCAACAAGCTAGATGACTCAGGGGGTTACAAATTAACCCTGTCACCACCAGGACAGTCAGCTCCCTTGCATCAGCCACTGTTATTTCCTGTCCCTAATTTGAAGGGTTCCCCAACCTGTCCAGCCAGGGGAATGACTTGCTCAATGGGAATCCTGGATACTCCCAGTCCCAAGGGTAGGTGAGGGCGGGCAGCATCCCATGTCCTGGCTGCTGCCTCCACCGACCTTTGATCTGTTCTACCTATAAACATCTCCTGGTGATTTCCAGGGTGAATGAATCCCATGTTGTGTTGCTCTGACTCTTGGTCTGGGATGGAGAGTTCAAGGTGAGGCTCATGGGAAACTTCATCTAGGGATCAAGTCTTTGCTCAGGGGTACAGGTGCTCAATTAGGATGAGTTCTACCTCTGACCTCCCCCCCCCCCATATCAGGTGCTTTGGGGCCTCCTCAGCAATGACCTCATGGCTTCCTAAAGCTACTGGCTAACGGGATTGGAATGTGGTCAGGCTAACTAATGTGCCTTTTGTGGAGGTCCTGTGGGGTTGGGGGCAAGAAAGGGGTCAAACCACTGTGCTCATCTTGTTGAGGGAAACAGTAAGGAGACTGGTACCACTGAGGCATGGTGCTGATCCAAGACAGATTAGAATTGGAGGGCACTGGAAGAAAAAGGGCAGAGGTGGAGAGGAGAGGGGGCCTGGTAGGTTTATCTTCTCACTAGTCAAGGGCTCTGTTTATTCTCATGCCTCCTTCCCTAACCCAATCTTGTTCTCACCTTCTTTTGGTAAACTGTGTCTATCTGGGACTAGCTTGCTTTGCTCTGTATGATTAACAAACTCTGACCCCTTTTGGGGCAGTGGGAAGGAGAAATCAGTCAGGAAAATGCAACCCCCTTAATGTTTCCAAGTTTCTTAGGGGCCTTGTGGGAAAGGTAGAGTAAGTAGGGCTCAGAGATCAGATTAAGTCTTTAACACTGAATAATTAAAAAAGAAGGTATGGTTGTATGGGCACCCAGGACAATTTCTTAGTTGGGAAGTGTATCTTCGTATTTTCCAGAGAAAGCAAATATGGTGCTAGTGTCTCACTGTTCCTAAAGTTGTTTCATTACTTCCACTGAACATACAGTGGGCTCCTAGCATTTTAGACAATATAGAAAACCCATGAGGATAGGTCTCCTAAGTATACTGCCTGTTCCTTGGCCAGATCTTGTCTTGCCTCTGCTATCCAGCTCCTAAGGCCTTGGCCTGGCTCACAGCACCAGCTATGGGTAGATCTTTTGCCATCTATTACCCCTCCCCCCATTCCCCCCAGGCCAACTAGCAGGGTAGGTACCTATATATGTTCAGAGTCATGGGGGTAGTCACTGACCTGTTGTCCCCGGGGGAAAAGGGTTGATCAGGACTCTGGGGGCCTCTTCTTCCCCAGAGGGGCACAGGATGGTGTGGAGAGTGAGGAGTGAAGCCTGACTCCAGGCTGGGTAATCCGGAGCTCAGGTTACTGGCTCTGATATATATATAGTATCTTATCTGACCTCACAGGGATGGCTACAGCTATTCACTCACATTCCAGGATCCAGAGAGACTTAAAGGGGCAGCACCATGCCCACCTAAAGATGGGTGGGGTGATACTGTCCCTAATGAGCAAGCAGTAGGCAAAGGGAAGAACTCAGGGAAGGGTACAGTGAGAAAGGACACAACAAGGGGTTCAATATTACAAAAGGGGTAAGAGAAAAGATGGTGGAGTGAAAGGAAACATAGGACCGAAATTACCAGGAGGTTGCAGGTTTAGAGGAAGAAAAGAGTCTTGCCTGTCAACCCTTTGTGCCACACTTGTTCAAAGTTAAAAAGCAACTCCAAAACTTTCTTTTTTGCATCTACTTACAAATCCCTCCATTCTCCTAACCAGGGCAGGATTGGTCACACTATCATAGCAGAGTACAAAGTAGGTTGAACAAACTCTCAGTATACCTAGTCTTGGCTCAAAACACTGCTTGCTTCTGTCAGGCTTAAAAAAAAAAGTGAGAAAGGTACAAGGTCGCTGACAGGTGATCAAAGGAATCCCATTCTTGCTAAAAAATATCCCCAAATTCCTAGGGCTGTGCCTTACCACTGGATAGAGGAAAATACTGGTATTTCTCACCTTTCTAGGCATTTTAAAAATCTCGTTCCCCAAGATTTCCACAGTCCTCCGTGTAGCCCACCTTCCCATAGGTGACTCAAGGCACCTGTCTCCACCCTGTCCCAATTCATGTCACTGACTCAGCGCCGGCCCTCATTCCAGTCCTCATTCCCTGACCCCAAGCAGGTGGCACTCTACAGCATCAGAGGGGGCTGAATGTCTGCCGCTGCACCGCCCCACCCCTCTCCATGCTTTCCCCGTCTCCAACAACGCTAGGCGCCTCAGGACGATCTAGGCAATGGGAGTTTCTTCCTTTGTCACCCCCTTCCCTGCAGCTCTCCCCTCCTCTCTCGAAGACATCTCTTGGCTCTCTAAAGAGCTGGGCCAGGTGGCCATGGCCACGGGCATGTTCAGCCCTAAAGAGAGGGCAAGGGTTCTGTGAACCTCAAAGCCCTAGGTAGACGTGATGGGAAGTTTCAGTTGTTTAGGTGATGGGGGGGCGGGTAGTTCTAGAGCTACCTCGTCCAGTTTGGAGTCGGCAGCAGCTCTCCTCCCCTGTCTGACCGCCGCCTGGCCGGCCGACCGTGGAACCACACTCTCTTGTCTCTGTCTCCTCTCTCCCCTCTGGCCTCCTCTCCCCCTCCCCAGAAATCCCTCCGGAGGGGGCATTGAGCGGCACGCCGCCTTCTTGTCACAATGGGCGCCGCACAACTCCCATCCCGCTTCTCCGAAACATACCCGGGCTGCCTCGACCCGGGCACGGCTGATGCCCAGAGCCGGAGCCGGTCCTGGCCCGGGGGCACCCCCCGCCCGGCTCGCGCCCCCGGAGGCACGGCTCCCCGCCCCCACGGCCCTGCTCCCCTCTGGGGCTTGGGGGGGGCTTCCTTGCGTTCTGCGGGGCAACAGCCGGCGGCCCCCCCGAGCATCCCTCTGCCAGAGGCCGCTCCCCCCCCAGCAGGTGGCACTTACCCGGTTCTCTAGGGGTGGATGGGCCGGACTGAAAGCGGGCATGGAGCTGCGGGCACGTCCCGCCTGACACTGGCGCGGCGCAGTGAGCGGCAGCTGACGCAGAGGGCTCCTTGGCCCGGCTCCTGCCCGCCTCTCCCCACCTCCGCCGGGGGCCCCGATGAGGTCCTCCCCGGGGGAACCGCGCCGCCCAGCGGCCAGTCGCCGCACGGCGTTCCTGGCCGGTCTGGACACGCCCCGTGCGTCCTTGCGTCACTGAGACGCGGAGCTCCCATTGGCCCTTTATTATTACGACCTGGTGGAGCTCCTCCCAGCCTGGGTTTCTGAGGCAACTGATGTAAACAGAGACACGTGGAAGAGAAGCACGAGGGGCTAGAGGCGAGGTATGGAAGACAGCGCTGCAAAGGAAGAAGATCCACAAGGAGCCAGAAATGAATTTATGAACCTCTAGTTCAACTCTCTCGTTTTGCAATTTCTTTTCTTTTTTTTGCAAATTAGTTGGGGGGGGGAAGCAGCGGGCACAGATGGCTACCGCAACCAGCTTCCCGCTCAGTGGTCCAATCGGCTTCTACCGGATTAGCTCCGAGCTTCCTGGGATGGATTCAGGTCATCCGTCTCATTAGCAGTAAAGACATCATCTTTCCAAGCTTCGCCTGTATTTTCCACTCAGTAGGATCTCTAATCCCTCCTCAATTATGCCCTCCCCGTTTTCCCTCTGGAAGACTCCAAACTGCCCCCCATCTATCTGGTTGCTCAGAAAAAATGAGGCAGGGAGTCAGGCAGAGGCCTCCCTTAACTGCCTTTATCTAAGGATAGCTTGGGGCAGAAGCCAGGACTCTGGATGTTCATATTTTCATTTATTCAGAGTGATATAACATCATTAAGCAACAACAAAATAGTTTATTAAGGACTCTCTTCGTATTAAGCGCTGTGAAATAAAATGCCAAGCAAGGCAGTTTCTGGCCTCTCCGGAGGAGGGGTGCTAATGGGCCGGGAAGGGCTTCTTAGGATGAAGAACCTGGGAAGAGCCGGCCGGCTCCTCTTGCTCACGCGGACACACCTTTCCATGCAGCATCCCGCGGAAAGCCGCCTGTCCCCATTCCATCGGGAACAAAGGTAATCCCGAAGGAATGAGGGGATGGGAGCGCTGTGCGGACTGCGTGACGCCAGCGGCGGGGGCAGCGGCCGGGCCGCCGAGGACCAGCTCCTCCTGACCTCATTCGGGTTTCCTGGGCGAAGATCGCGGATTCCCGGCCGCGGGCCCTCCGCTGCGCCACCTGCCGCCGAGTCAGTGAGGCCTGAATCCGCTTTGCCTCGGTTCCCTCATCTGTAAAGCGAGCTGCAGAAACGGCAGTCAAGGACAGCGCCAACAGCAGATAGCCCCAAAAGGAGCTTGCCTTCTGAAGATCAGGCATTCCTTCCTTCAGAGCAGGAACTGATTACAGTAGTGTCAATCGTTTGACAGCAGGGTAATTCAAATTTTTCTGATTGATTGTACATTCTAAAAAAATACATTTTTGCATGCATTCATAAGCCGTTCCCTTCACCACCCCTCAAATGGAACCACCATCATCACAATACCGCTGGACCCCTCCCACCCCCAATAAAATCATTATAAAATGCGTAATATAGCACTACAACTTCTCATCGGCCAGTCCAAATAATAAGCATGGATTTTAAGTCTCTGGCAGGAAAGGAAGAGCCCTCTGGACTCATGGTTCCATTAATCAGAGTTCTGAAGTTTTTCTAAGTTGTTTTTCTCGATAATTGTTCTTGTCATTGTATAAATTGTTCTATTTCTACTGTTTTTGCTCTGCATCACCATTGAGGTTTTCAGTTTCCTCTGAAACTCTTCATTTTATTCTTTCTTTCTTTCTTTCTTCATTTATTTATTTAAGGTTTTTGCAAGGCAAATGGGGTTAAGTGGCTTGCTCAAGGTCACACAGCTAGGTAATTATTAAGTGTCTGAGACCGGATTTGAACCCAGGTACTCCTGATTCCAGGGTTGGTGCTCTATCCACTGTGCCACCTGGCCACCCCC
The DNA here is from genome assembly GCF_037893015.1 of Macrotis lagotis. NCBI lineage: Eukaryota > Metazoa > Chordata > Mammalia > Peramelemorphia > Peramelidae > Macrotis > Macrotis lagotis. Next base: position 643,278,893 of record NC_133658.1, read on the forward strand.
ATTTTATCATTTCTTATGACCAATAATATCCCACCCCATACAAAAACCATGATTTAGTCACTCCCCAACAGGACAGCCCTTAGCCTTTCAATTTTTGACGACTACAAAAAGAACTGCTATAAATGTTTTGGTACCTAGAGGTACTTTTCCTTTTTTTATCTCCTTGATGGACTAGACCTTGAATGGTGGTGCTGTTGGGTCAAAAGGTAGGTTCAGTTTAGTAACTTTTGGGATAGTTCCAAGGAGCTTAAATTCTAAAAGGTGAGAGCACATAGATAGCAGAGTGATGGAAGCTATAAACATCTTGAATAGGGCCATATACTCTTTTTTTTTTGGTAAGACATCGGGGGTTAGGTGACTTGCCCACAGTCTCACAAATAGGTAATTATTAAATGTCTCAGGCAAGATTTGAAGTCAGGTTCTCCTGACTTCAGGGCTGGTGCTTTATCCATTGCAGCACCCAGTTACCCCAAATATAGTTTTTAAAAATTTTTGCAAGCAATGGAGTTAAATGACTTCCCCAAGGTCACACAACTAGGTAATTAAGTATCTGAGAGACCATATGCTCTTATAGGAACAAATGATAGCATTGATTCAATCATGATTTGTGGTGGAGATGGTGAGAAAGACTATGAAGCAACTAGGCAATTGGGGGAAGCCCAAGAGAAAGATGTCTAGAAAGTAAGGAAAGAGATTGGGATTTTCCCAAAAATGATAGGGGAGAGGCAGTCATTAATTAGGATCTTAGACATCCTTACCCCACCCACCAGGATAGAAGTTGTATCTCAAGATAGTTGGGGGTCTATGGGATGAATGATGAGTATTAGTTTGATTATTGATCTCAAAACAAGAAGTGGGAGTACAAGTCTGTATGCAGTGGTGTTGTAGGATGCATGGCAAGAATGGGGTGGATGGGATGTGAAGAGTGGTTTGGGTTATAAGTCTCAGCAAATAAAGTGGACCATGTGCTTCCTCACTGATGCATCTAATTCGTCTGACAGCATGACCCACCCCATTGAGGAGTGGAGTGGATTAAATTACAAGTCACCCAGAGCAGGTAAAATCCTAGAATTCTTAACCTGACATGCTTAATAAATACTTGATTGATTGATTGACTAAAACCTTAGAATTAAGAGGTCATTGACATTGCACAGTGTATCCTAACTCAAATCCAATTCACTTGCATATCATGGTATTACCTTCCTGATATCATGGTCTTCTTCAAGAACAAAGTATAAACATGAGATTAACCATAGGAATCCTCAATAAGACCCATGGGAGAGGTGATTGATGTCTCTGACTTTTCTTGAATACTTCAAATTTTTGAGTCATCTTATCTATATTTGCTCTGCTCTATTTGTTAGATGATCCTTCCTAGTAGTAGCTTCATAATAGAGGTTGAAGTCTAGAAGTGCTATTCCCCCCCCTCCACTCATTTCTTTTCACTATTTCCCTTGATATACTAAATCTTTTGGCTTTTTTTCAAATGCATCTTATTATTTTATCAAGTGCTATAAAGTATCCCTTTGGTACTTTGGAATAGCATTATAAGTGTGAATTAATTTTAATATTATTGTCATTTTTATCTTGTCACTGCCTAGTTATGAGCACTGAATATTCCTCCAGTTATTTAAATTTTTTTCAATTTCTTTAAGGAGAACATTATAATTAAATCTATATAAATCTTATGCATACTTTGGTAGGTTGATTTCCAGATATTTTATGCATTTTGTATAATAGATTTCCCTTCTATTATTGTTTATTGTGTTTTGTTATTATATATAGAAATGCTATTGATTTTTGAAGATTTATTTTGTAGCCTGCAATTTTGCTGAAGCAATTAGTATTTTTTCTGATTCCCCAGGATTTGCCAAGTTAACCATCATATCACTGGTAAACAGGGATAGTTTTATCTCTTCTTTACCTATCTTCATTCCTTTATTTCCTTTATCTTGTCTTATTGCTAACATTTCTAGAATTATACCAAATAAAAATGACAAGAGTGTGAATCTTTGCTTACTCTTTATTTGTTCTTTTTACTTTAAAAAAATGTTTTTCTAGGCCTATATTTTGTAGGGTTTTCAGAAGAAAAGAATGTTGTACTTTGCCAAAGGCATCTATTGAAATATATAGTTTTAGATGTTTTGGTTTCTAATATGATTGTTGTTGTTCAGTAATATCCAATTCTTCTTGACCTTACTTGGAGTTTTCTTGCAGAGATAGCTGAAGGAATTTTCTATTTTCTTTTCCAGTTCATTTTTCACATGAGGGAATTGAGGTAAAGAGGGTTTAGAAATTTGCTCAGGGTTGGTCATATTTGAATTCAGGTCTTATTGACTCCTGGACAGAGTACTCTATCCACTGCACCAGTGTATCTGATTAATTATGGTGTTTGTTTTTCAAATGTAGAAACATCTTTGTATCCCTAGTATAAAACCCACTTGCTTATAATAAATGATTTCTTGTGTAAATTGTATAAATAATTGTATACAATAGACTTGTTTAAAATCTTTGAGTCATTTGATCATGATTCTCTCAGAAAAATCTGGCAGACTTACATGACCTCATGCAAAGTGAAGTGAGCAGAACCAGGACAGTGCACATGGTAACAACATTATTGTATAATGATTAGTTGTGAACAACTTAATTATTCTCAGCAATCCAGAACAATTCCTGAGGATTTTTTTGTGAAAAAATGTTATCCGTTTCTAGAGAAGAAACTGATGGAGTCTGAATGCAGATTTAAACATACCTTTTTTTTTAAACTTTCTTTTTCTTTTTCTTTTTTTCCTTTTGGTCTGCCCCCCACAACATGCCTAATATGGAAATAGGTTTTGTATGATTGCACATGTCAAATTGCTAGTCTTCTCAATGAGGGGGGAGGGTTGAAAGAGAGGGAGAGAATTTAGAACTCTAAGTTTTAAGTATTGAATGTTAAAATTGTTTTTGCATGTAATTGGGGAAAATAATATATAAAATGAAAAAATTTTTAAAAATGAGTCATTTTAATTATTTTCTAATTTTGAAGAATGCATATTTAGTACTATAATTTTCTTTTTCTATTTTGTTTCATTCTCTTTTTAGAAAAAAAATATTTATTTAAGGCAATGGGGTTAAGAGAGACCTGCCCCAGGTCAAGCAGTTGGGCAATTATTAAAGTGTCTGAGGTTAGATTTGAATTTAGGTCCTTCTGACTCAGAGGCCAGTGCTCTATCCACTGTACCATCTAGCTGACCCCTCTATTTTGTTAATGTATGATTTTAAAGATATGCTTTTCTTCCCTGAAGACTGCTTTATCTACATCCCAGAAAATTTAGTAGGTTACTTCATCATTATCATTTTCTTTTACATTGTTATTGTTTTTATGATTTGTTTTGTTTTTTAAAATATGTATTTTTCCAATTTTATATAAAGATAATTTTCAACACTCATTTTTGTAATGCTTTCTCCCTCTCATCCTCCCCCCCCACCCTAGTACAGCAAGTAATATGATACAGGTTATACATGTATAATCATGTTACACATATTTCTATTGTAGTCATGCTGTGAAAGAAAAATCAAAACAAAAAACTCATTAGATTGAAAAAACAAAAAAATTAATGAAAATAGCATACTTTGATCTGCATTCAGATGCCATAATACTTTTTTTGGATGTTCTTTGACCAACTCATTATTTAAGTTTTCATTTTAAATTCTTCATTGAGTTATAAGTTTTATTTGTGGTCCCTGAACTGATCTCTATTCTTATTGCATTATAGTCTATAAAGGATATATTGACTATTTCATCCTTTTTACATTTATTTGCAATGTGCTCTAATATATGGCCATAATTGGGGTGCTTAGGTGGTGCAGTAGATGGAACACTGGCCCTGGAGTCAGGAGGATCTAGTTCAAATCTGGCCTCAGACCTGAAAAAAAAAAGAAAGAATATATGGTCATATTTTGAAAAAGTTCCAAGTGGTATGGAAAAATATGTATTTTCTTTTCTATTCCACTTAGATATGTCTTTTAATTCCAGCTTCTCCAAAAATTTGTTTAGTTCTGTATTTTCCCTTTTAGACTTATCCAAAAAAAATTTGATTTCTAAATTCTATTCCTCCTTTCAATCTCATTTGGTAACTGCTGAGAGAGCAAGTAGTATGATAATCAATTATACATGTGAAATCACACAAAATATTTCCATATTAGTCATATTGTGAAAATAAAAATAAGAAAAATAAAGAGAAATAATTATACTGCAATTTGCACTCAGAGTTCACAATTTCTTTCTCTAGAGGCATATAATATTTTTCATCATTAGTCCTTTGGAAATGTCTTGGATCATTGTATTGATCAATAAAACTAAATCTTCACAGTTGATAGTTGTTACAATATTACAATTAAAAATGTTTCTGAGTACAATAGTCTCCTGGTTCTTCTCACTTAATTCTGCATCAGTTCTGAGGATTTTCTGAAACTATCCTGCTTGTCATTTTTTTTAGGTTTTTTCAAGGCAAACAGGGTTAAGTGGCTTGCCCAAGGCCACACAGTTAGATAATTATTAAGTGTCTGAGACCGGATTTGAACCCAGGTACTCCTGACTCCAGGGCTGGTGTTTTATCCACTGTATCATCTAGCCGCACCTTGTCATTTTTTTATAGCATAAAAGTATCCCATCAAAATCTTAAATAAAATTCTTTACTCATTCCTCAATTGATAGAAATCCCCTCGATTGCCAATTCTTTGTCACAACCAAAATAGTTGCTATAAATATTTTCCTTTTTTTATTTTTTTGGGGGGGATACAGAATTAGTAGTGGTATTTCTGGGTGTTTCAGTGGAAAAAAAAGAAACTGAGTAATTACATCCAGACAATGATTTATTTAGCAATACACGTGGATGCAGAAACAAATAGGGTCCAAGGTTCTCTGTCAATCAAGGACCCTGATTTGTGTTTTCTATAGTTATTATAGGTTGAAGAAAGTAAAACAAGCAGAATGTAGATAGATATTAAACACCTCATTTATTATGGGTGGAGTAGATTGGGATTTTTCCAAAATCAGATGATGGATGGCTTAGGGAGTAGTTCTATGATTTTCCTCAAATGTTAACTCACAAGAAGTTAAAACTTAACTTCACAAAATGTTCAGAAAAAGTGCTAAATGGAGTCATTTTCTTATTTTAATTTTTCTTATTGTTTTTTAATGTAACATAAGTCATAGGTTATGTATGGTTTTCTCTTCGGGCATAGTTCCAGATTGTGAGTCAACAACATCACCAATATGGCATTAGTATCTCTATTTTACCACATTCCCTCCAGCATTTATCATTTTCCTTTTTTTTTTGTCTCTAGATAATCTGATAGGTGTAAGGTGGTATTTCAGAGGTGTTTTAATTTGCATTTCTCCAAACAATGGTGATTTAGAGTATTTTTTCATATAATTCTATATAGCTTTAATTTCTTTTGAAAGAATAATGTCATCAGTCAGCTTGACTTTTGTCCTGCCACAAGTCTTCAATGATAACTATGTGCAACTCTGCCTCACTTAAATTCAAATCGCATGCAAGTCAAGACATCATCCTGTAATGTCACTGGTTCTCCTTGAAAATGAAGACTGAACAACAACAGTTCATTTTGACCATTTATCAATTGGGGAATGGTTCTTTTATAAATTTGTCTCGATTTCCTTCATATTTGAGAAATGAGGCCTTTATCAGAGGAACTTGCTGTAAATTTCCCCCTGGTTTCCAACTGTCCTTAGGGTTTTAAGTTCATTGATTTTGTTTGTGTCTTTAGGAATTTGAATGCTTTGTCTTTTGGTGCATATATGTTCATCACTTCATTGTCTATTGTATCTTTAGCAAATGTGGTTTCCCCTATTTTCTTTTGAAATTAAGTATATTTTTTATTTTTCCTTGCCTGAGATTGTGATTGCAACCTTTGTTTTTTTTATTTTTTTATTTATTTTTTTTTAACCTCAATTAAAGCATAATAGATTGTTCTCCAACCCCTTATTTTAACTATGTGGATGACTGTCTGTTTCATATGTGTTTCTTTTAAACAACATATTGCTAGGTTCTAATCTGTTCTGCTATATGCCTTCTGTTTTATGGGCAAGTTCATTCCATTCACATGCAAAGTTATGATTATTAACTGTGAATTTTCTTTCATCCTATTTTCTTCTGTTTATCTATCTCTCTCCAATTACCTTATCCTTTCTCCAAAAATCCATTTTGCTTCTGATCTCACTTAATCTGCCCTTCCTTTTATTTCCCCTTTCCCTTTTCTAGTTTTCCCTTTAGGGCAAGATAGATTTCTATTTCCAATTGAGTGTATATATATATATATATATTCTTCCCTCTTAGAACAATTTTTAATGAAAGTATTATCTGTCAGTCCCTTGTTTCTTTCTCCACTGTAAAAGTTCTTCTTTGAGCACTTCTCTTATGAGAAAATCTCCCCAGTTCTTCTTACTTCCCCCTTCTCTTAGTGCATTCTTCTTTCCCTCTTATTCATTTTTTTGATATCATTTCAATTTAACCAACTCATACCCATGGCATTTGTTTATGTAGACTCCTAATTGCTCTAATAATGATAAAGTTGTTAGGAGTTATATATTTCATCTTTCCATAAAATAATGTAAACAGTTTAACCTTATCGAGTCCCTTATGAGTGAATTCTCTTTCGTGGTTTTTATTTTTCTTGAGTCTTGTGTTTGAATGTCAGATTTTTTATTCAGCTCTGGTCTTTTTATCAGGAATGCTTGAAAATATTCTATTTCAGTATTACTGTTTAGCTATTCTTGATTGTAATCCTAGCTCCTTTGGCTACTGATATGTTTTATGCCTCATATTCCTACCTCTCAGTTCCTTTAATGTGGCTGCAAAATTTTGTGTGATTCTGTCTGTGGCTCCATGATTTTTAAGTGTTTTTTGTCTTCTTATTAATATTTTCCTCTTTATCCCAAGAGCTCTAGAATTTGATTTTAATATTCTATTTGAAGTCCCTTTCAGAAACTTATTAGTAGATTCTTTTAATTTCTTATTTTTCCTTATGGTTCTTAGATATCTATTTTCGCCTATGGTTCTAATATATCAGGGCAGTTTTTATAATTTGAAATTTGATGTCTAGGCTCTTATTTTTTTGACCATGGCTAATACTTAAATGATTTCTTCTCAATCTATTTTCTGGTTCAGTTTTTTATTTTATATTTTCATGTGTTTTATTCTTTTGAATTCTTTATTTGTTTGTTGATGTCTCACAATGTCATTCCCTTCTAATCCCCCAATTCCAATTTTTAAGGAGTTATTTTCTTCAGTGAGCTTTTGAACCTTTTTTTCCCATTTGATCAGTTTTGATTTTTTTTTGTAATGGGGTTAAGGGACTTGTCCAAGATCACACAGCTAGGGAATTATTAATAATTAATATTAACACTTAATATTAACACTTAATAATTAAGAATTAACACTTAATAATTCAAGTGGCTGAGGTCGAATTTGAACTCAGGTCCTCCTGACTCTAGGGCTAGTGCTCTATCTACTGCACCACCCAGTTGCCCTCCAATTTTGATTTTTTCATGTTCTCTTTGTTTTTGGGTTTTTTTTGGTGCTTCTTTTTACCAGGCTGTTAATTTTTTTTAATATTTATATGTCATTCTTATTCCCCACCCCCATTTTTCCTCTTCCATTCTTATCTCTTTCTTTAGCTTTTCTAAGAATTCTTGTTGGTCTTGTGTACAATTTGTATTTTTTCTTTGAGACTTTGCTTGCATATATTTTCTTCTTCTTGTCTTTTTTTGAGTTTTGAACTGTTTTTTTAATAGTCATTTTTTTGAGTGTGGTTTGCTCATTTTTTCTAGACTTCCAATCCTTCCTTTCAACTTTACATTAAAGTTGGGCTCTGCTTACCTGGGGTTGGGGATAAGCTCTATCCCAAGTTTTAGGCTTTTTGGTGCTGCTATTTTCAGTAGTTTTGGGTTCACTAAGTTTTTGGTGCTTCTGATGTGCTGTGATCTGGGGAGAGGTATGATCACTGCCCTCCTGGGATATGCTCTGGTCTTTGCTCAGGAAGGGCTCCTGCTTCCCTACAGCTGCAAGTGCTAGATCTTTGATCACCAAAGGGATCTTTGATTACATCCCCTGACTTTCTGTAGCCACAAGTGTTCCTTTGCCCTGGAACATCTCTGACCTGTGAGTTTTAGAAAGTGCTGCTGCTATTATCACAGGTACTTCCCAGATCCACAAATAGTGTTATTGTCCATGAGCTCTGAACTGGCCCCCTACTCTGGGATCACAGACCTTTCCTTTCAACCACCTAAGTTGTATTGGGCTGGAAAAAAATTTGTACCCTGACCTTATCCTTACCTCCATAATTTGATTTGATACATTATCTTAAAAATTTTTAAAGGGGAATGTTAGGGGAGTTCATCCAGATTGCTGTCTTTACTGTCACATCTTGGCCCCCTCTAGCCATTGCAATTTGCCTAGGCTCATCTTTGGGGAAACCTAACTGTTTAGTAGACTTAGTCTTCCCCATTCTTGTATTTATTGACTTATCACTTCGACTTCAGATGTGAATAGATTTATTCCCATACATAAAAGGTAATGTTAAGCATAAAAGATGAATAAAATGCATTAAAAATAATTAGAACAGAATTTAGCTTGCTTATAATTTTCCTTGTAATCTGCTGGAAGTCTGTTAAGAAAAAATTCATTGGAGCATAAAACATTCAGCATTTCTGCTAATCAGCCAATTCACATATTACCTCCACACTGGTCATATTGGGACAAACTGCCAGTCTTGTTCTTTTTCTTCTGGCTCTCTCTTTCTGGCAGTGGTTGATCTAATGAAGGCACTTCCTCCTTGCACAGTTCTTCTAGAAGTGGTATCATCCTCGTGAAGATTCCATCTGCTCCCTAGAGTCCTTCATGTGAAGACACCATTTGAGACACTTTTTGCATGTGTCAGATTGCTATTATACTGGGATAGAGAAAGGCATGTTTCTCCACTCCTTAATGGAATTTAATTTAGTCACCTGGAGAATTGCATCCAGCTGGAAGCCATTGACACTATATGTGATATTCCATAACTATTATCTCTTTCAATCCCCAAGACCAGAATGTAACTATTTAAGTTCAAGGTATAGATGTAGGGTAAGGGCATTGCAGTGTTTTAGAATAAAAACAAATTTCTAAAATCTTATGGAGGAAGATGAGGACAGTGATGAGCAGTATCACCTCATGAAATAGCAAGCATCAAGGGAAGGAAAAACAAGTAATAAATAAAAAAAGTTAGATGGAAGACCCAAATAAGCCAGATTAAATTCATAAAAAAGGAAGCAAACATTAAAAATGGAAAAGTTCAACAGAGGTTTCTTTAACAGATTAATTTAATCAAAGATAGTGCAGCTGTCACATTTGGACTCTGATATCATAGTTCCCAATATGTTAAATGATTTTCCTAAAGCCCAGTTCCACCTGTGGAACAAATACCACTTAAATAAATTTTGGAGATCTTTCAAGGTATGAAGAGAAAGTTTCATTCATTTCTGGAGGAATGAGCCCCAATCAATTACAGAGACCAAGGCAAAGGGAAAAGACCTCAAGGGTCACATTTATCCTAATGCAATCCCCCCATCTCCCATGACCTATCCTCATTAATGAGGAATGTGGTCTTCACAATCTAAATGCATGAATTAATCTAAGGAAAAAAGCATATAATTCAAACTAAAACAGGATTATCCCTTCAGCCCCAGGAATTGAATGGACATCCATCCAGACTTCAACAGATAAAATGGAATCAGTTGATTCTTCACCAATATCCCAGTAGTTGCTTGTCAGGGGAGGAGGGGCACATAGTTCAACTATTTTCTGATCTGTAATATTCTACTGAAGAAATCTCAGATTTTATCACACTCAATACTTCCTCTTTATTTTGATGATATTTCTTCAAATTTCTGTAATATAAACTCACATTTGCTGGTCCATCTGATCATCATCCTCATGATTTATGTTGTTAAGAGGATTCCATCCTTGTCGCTTTAGGATCAACATTTTTGTCTGATTAGAAGTGATTGTCACCATTTTATTAAAACTATCCTGAGCCACCTGGGTTATCAATTGAGTTAGATAGGGTAGACAGATTGGCAGTAGGATAATTCCACTGAGTGCAATCAAAGCAAATAAAAGAATGTGCAATTTCTCACTGTACTCCTCCCTCCTCAGCTAAATAGTCTAGTACCAATGTGTGTTGTAAGACTACCTCTCTGGTTTGGGTGGCTTGATCGATCAAAAGATCTAGGGCCCTAGCTGTTTGATTAGTAATAATTTCACAACTGCCTGGAGCCTAATTAGTCTGTTCAAATATAGATAGGGGTTCTATATCCCCAGCTTACATCCTGTGCCCAGGTAGTAGGCCCTTAAGTCTAGATAGCAACTCTCTAACCAACTCTTTGGACAACTGTGTGTAGGCAGTAGACCTACAAATCTAATAATGTCCCTCTAGTGCTAATTGGTCTTCTAGGAATATAGTTTATAATATTGTTCCCCTTTATTTCCAAGGGACCCTCTTAAATAGGCCACATAATCATCATGATAATAGGTATTTTCCAAATTTTCTATACCTCCTTCCACTGGCAAGTTTTTATACCAATGCCTTTATTTAGGTCTTCCTGGCTCCAAAATTGATCAAAATAAATCCCTGATTTTGTGCCATTGGACATCCCCAAGAATAGCTAATATACCTGTTGATATTCCTTAAATTATTTTTCTTGCAAATGGCCATTTAAGCACTTTCCTTGCAAGTACATACAAACTCATAATAACAATTTCCCTTAACCAGTTTGCGCATCTTTACAAGGGATCCATAGTCACCTTGAACTGACTCAGGCATATGCCTCTGGTGTTTCTCTCCTCTGGATTAGAATCCTGTGCCACAGTGCACCTCTGACCAGGAACTGAGAATCTAGGCCAGACCCATGGATACTGTCATCCAAGGCCAATTCTCAAATTGCTGTTAACTACCAAAAGTCCAACAGTTAGCTAAAAAGACTGGGCATTGAATTCCTCTCAACCTTTACTAATACCCCATTGTCTAAATCAGAGATCGGACTCTCCCTAGATAAGATATACAGATTCATATGATATAATCATGCTACTCAATAGTTTCCCCTCTTTTTCTCTCAATGGAGAACATCTTCACTCTGCCTTCCCTCCTTCTTTCAATGAGAAGGGCATAAGTAGAGGTGTCACACTTACAAAGTCAAGGGGAAGTTACAGAGAAATAATGTATACATAGGTGAGAGATGGTGGAGACAGACTGGTCCAGTCTCTTCTCTTCTCTTCTCTTCTCTTCTCTTCTCTTCTCTTCTCTTCTCTTCTCTTCTCTTCTCTTCTCTTCTCTTCTCTTCTCTTCTCTTCTCTTCTCTTCTCTTCTCTTCTCTTCTCTTCTCTTCTCTTCTCTTCTCTTCTCTTCTCTCTTCCTCTGTCCCAAAAAGTCCTCTCCAGCTCTAGTGACTAGTTGAGACCTCGTCTTCTGGTAAAGAAACTGCTTAACATCTTATTCAGATCAAAACACGTTTTCATCACAAAACAATGAGATTCTGGAGCTTATTACAATTTACATTTTGCCTTATTGCTATAAAGATTGAGAATATTAAAGGAAAATTCCTTTATAGATATAAGTATTGAATGTCAGTGTCCAGGCAGAATTCACATGGCTAAGTCAAATGTCTTAGACCAGATTTATTCTTCCAGGTGAGGCATTATCCAAATGTCATTGTGGGGAAATCAAGTCAAAGGGGTTCAACCTCAGCCATACTGAGAAGACTCCCCTTTGGCTTCACATTTCTGTCACCTGACATCTTTAGCCTATTGGCATACTGGGCTCCAAGAACATTTACCCAGTGTGGCTAGGTGATGCAGTGGATAGAGCACTGGCCCTATAGTCAGGAGTACCTGAGTTCAAATCTGGCCTCAGACAATTAATAATTACCTAGATGTGTGGCCTTGGGCAAGCCACTTAACCCTATTGCCTTGCAAAAAAGCAACAAAAAAGTCCCATGATCTAAAATAGTTGTTTTACCTAATTAGATCTTCCAGTGAATACAATTTACTAAATTCCAATTATAATCTTAATTTTCCCAATTAATGAAACCCTACTTAAAACTCGGAATATCCTTCCTGGGTATTTGCCCCAAACTAGGTATTCTAACTATGACTGGCCCTACAGGTCTCATCTCCTACCTCTTACTAGAGACATCCCTTTGTCTGAAATCATATCTACTCTATCTCTGTATAAAGATGGAATATCAGATTCCTCTTGGTTAGAGAAACCTCCTTCTAGCCTGTTGTATTTTACAATAAATGCTTCCTTTGATAAGGAGATTGCACAGAAAAATCTCAAATTATCTTGGGTTTATCTTTCTTTGCTTTCTTTTGCTTTTTTTTCTTTCTTTTCTGTGCTTTTACTTCAAAGTAAACAGCCAACTTTGGAACATATATATGCACACACACACATACACACACACACATATATATAATCTCCAAAATATTCCCAATTTACTTATATAGCTAGAAACTTCTATATGTGAACATGTTTAGCTACTAGCCATCCTCAACATATAAATGGTTGTTTTTGTTTTCGCAAGGCAATTGGAGTTAAGTGACCTGCCCAAGGTATCACAGTCAGACAATTACTAAGTGTCTGAGTTTGGATTTGAACTCAGATCCTCCTGATTACAGGGTTGGTGCTCCATCCAGTTTGCCACCTAGCTGCCCCCTCAACATACAAATTACTTTTCAGAATTCTTTAAAACCATTAGAACATTTTAGGTAGCTTTAAATTTCCAACATGTGTTCTTAATTTCATTATAACAGAACAGCAATAAGAGTAACACACAAATGAGTAGATTGTACAAAGCAATCCTTCCAAAGCAGTCCTTCCATTATTACATTATTTATGAACCCACACATCTATCCCAGAAAGGGTCATACTTTGATATTTCCCTTATTGGCCTTCAAAGCAATCACACATTAATCCCATGCTTTAATAATACAGTAATTAAATAACATAAGAGATAACTAAATATTGCAAATAAAATCTCTGCAGTTTCAAAAGAATATCACATAACTGATAAATATATCTTATTCATCAATAAGTTAGCTTGCAATGGGGCCCACACAATTGCTATTTGTTCAGAGCCCCCCCCATCATTTGTCTGCAGTTACCAAGGGAGAAGTCCACATTTTTGACTTCTTTAAAAGTAAACATACATGGTTAATATAAATTAATCATAAGATTCTTATTTAAATATCTCATTTCCCTTAGAACAAGAGCAAAATGAATATCCCACGATCTTTATACTTTTGTCTCTTTACCCAGATTCTCAGAGTCCAATCTCATAAATATGGTATATTTAAAACCCCAATGCAATTACAACTAAACTTTCCAACAGTTCATTTTGATTAAAAAAACTTTAGAGTTCCTTATACAGAGAATCCAGCACTTATATTCCAAAAGCTCTATCCAAAATAAAATACAATTGTTAGCATTATTAGGCTTAACATTAAAACGAATCAGAGTTTTTTTTTCTCCAAAAAGAACTCAGGAAACATCCCTGGTAACATAATTATTTCTCTTCTTAGTAACTTAATATCACTTTTCTTTAACTCAAAGATGTTACAATAAAGCTTAAAATTTCAAGCCACTTAACTTCTTGCAAAAGTTACAATAGTGTTAAAATAGTTTATAATCCCAACTAATTTAACAATTCCTCCCATTCTGTACAAATTTTGTTAGAATGTTACAACACTAATATCCCTTTTAAAACCCTCAGTGAGAGTCATCACTCAGGCCACATGGCCAGAGAAGATATTCATTAAATGTGATTTTTCTTTCAATAAAGTCATCTCTTAACCCCTGGATTTTATATTTTCTTACTTTCTAAATCACATATCCCACCCAGGGTCTCTTTCCCTTTAAGACTTAAGTACTTAAGTCTCCTGTCTTCTCCCCTCCCTCCACAGGTGGGTGGGGCTCTCAGTCTAGGGTTCAAGTCTTAACAAGATGATGGATGGGATCAAGACCACCATGAGTCTAAACCCCCACCCCCTTCCCCCAACCCAGGGAGAAAGCATGGGATCTTTCCCAGATACTCATAAAGATAAGAAGTCTTCCCTTGTTTAGTAATTCTAAAGTTTAATTAAGAGCACATAACTCACAAGTCTGTCCTGACAATAGTTTTGTCAGACTCCCATGACTGGAGGGGCCGTAGAACATCAGAATCAAAACTCAAACATTTTTCATTTTTTTACAAACCCCTTAATTCAATTTACATGTATCTTTAGATTAGAACATTATAGAATCAATAATAATATAATAAAATTAACATTTGCTTTTATATCAACCTTTACACTTTAAGGGGTTTATTACTTTTCCAATCAATTCATTGCAAAATGTTGCAAAAAGTGGCAGTTTAATGCAATTTTTTTTATCACCCCAACCTCATATAAACACATATTTCCCTATAAGCTTATAGTTCTATACTTCCTTTCTTCTTAGAATGATTTGGAAACCACTTTACATTTCCCATCACAAGTCTTTTAGAATTGTCTTTAATTATTGTACTGCTGAAATGAACAAGTCCATCATTGTTGATCATGTTGATCATAACAACCCTATGTTGTTGTTAGTAGGTATGATGTTCTTCTGGTTCTGGTCATCTCATTCTGTATCAATTCATGCAAGTTTTTCTAGTCTTTTCTGAAATCCCATCCCTCATGATTTCTTATAGAACAATAGTGGTCCATCATATACATATGCCACAATTTGCTCAGCCATTCCCCAATTGATAGACATCCCCTCAATTTTCAATTTTTTGCTACTACAAAAAGAACTGCTATGAATATTTTTGTACTTGCAGAATTTTAACCCTTTTTCATGATCAAGGAGGCACAATTTTAAAAAGTTAGAGACTACTATAGACTGTATGGAGTGAACTTTGAAGGAGGAAATGGTTGCTGAATGATGGTGGCAAAGGAAGGGACTAGCAGTAGCAGTTACAAATAAAGAGTATGCCAATTTCTCTTTATATTGGGAAGAAGCAATGAATTTTGGAGAGAGTGCCAAGAGATTTGATGCCTACAGGAGAGGTTAAAGTGAGCAAAAGAAGATGGAAGGAAAGTGAGAAAAAAATTCTAAAGTCATACTTGTCAGGATCTCCATGCCAAACTCACTCCTCTCTTTTTAGTATTAGGAGACATCCTGTTTTCCAGAGTTAAGGCCCAGCAAGCAAGCCCAGGTCAGTGCCTTGAGTTTGGCATAATAACAATCCTTTGTGCTCACCCTCTGAATGAATGCAATCACAGCAAAATTCCAGAATTGTTTTGTACCAACCTCAGATGGTCCCTGAGCTAGGACAAATACCTGCAGGAACCATCTTCTGGTCATGAAGTCCTGTTTACAATTAAATTTATCTCATTAGTGCTGTTATCCCTTAGGGTCAGGGTTATAGCTCACTGTGAAGTCACTATTATATGTATTAAGATTTGATGATACTAAAATGATTATCCTTCTAGGAGAGGTTCCAGCACATTTGTCTAGTTTTCCTCCTTCAGTTGAATAAGGAAAACTTTTTGCTTTACCACTGTTAATCTGATCCACCCATTCTGGAGAGCAAAATGGAACTATGCCCAAAAAGCAATAAAACTGATCATACCTTTTGATCCAGCAATTCCAATTATAGTCCTGTATCCAGAAGAAATAATAAAAAATAGAAAAAGTCTCACATGTTCCAAAATATTCATTGCAGCACTTTTTGTAGTGACAAAGAACTGTAAATTGAAATTGTGTCCATTAATTGGGGAATGGCTGAACAAGTTACGGTATATGAATGTTATGGAACACTATTGTTCTATAAGAAACCATGAATGGTCAGACTCTAGAGAAGTATGGAATGACTTATGGGATCTGATGCTGAGTGAAGGGAGCAGAACCAAGAGAACACTGTATACATTAACAACAACATTGTGAGTTGATCAGTTATGATGGTTGCAACCCCTCTCAGCCATTCAGAGATCTAGGACAACCCTGGGACACCTGTTATGGACAATGCTATCCCTATTCCGAGGAAGAAAAACCAAACCAAACCACACCAAGAAAAACAAAGAATCTGAATGAACACTTCATTCTCTTTAAAAAAGTTTCTCTTACATTTTTCTTTCCTATCTAGGGTTTTCTTTATTTTCCCTTAATCCTAATTCCTCATACTGAAAACGACTAACTTGTAAACATGTTAAACACAAATTTACAAGTATAATGTTCACCAAACTGTTTGCCACTGAGGGAAGGGGGGGGGCAGGAAGGGAGCATGGAAGTAAATTATGTAACTTATAAATATACACATGCATGTGGATGAATGTTGAAAATCTTTTATAACATGTAATTGGAAAAATAAAATAAAATATCAATTGTGGAAAAATAGCCACTGTTTTTTGTTTTCATTTTATTTTATTTTATTTTATTCCCTATAGTTAACTGTAGTTGTGATAACTTTTGTGAGCTCCTTGGTAATTTCAGAGTTAACAGTTAATATAATCTCTGTGATTCTTTGGATGTTTTCTGACTTGAAATATGTTTAGAATGTGAAGGGAGCTAAGAAGTTATTTTACAGGTGAGGAAACTGAGGTCTATAGAGAGTAAATGATGGAATAGAAAATATGAAAGGAAGGCAGAGGATTTGAAGCCAGGTCTTCTGATTCCAAATTAAGCCTATTCATTATCAAATGTTTCTTCAGTAAAGTCTATATTGTAAAGGGATTTAGCCAAAATTAAATGTAGGGATAATGACTAGGAAAGCATTTTATTTTATTATGGAGGATGGGAGAAGTGACAGCGGAGATGGCTACCTGTCACCATTGCAGCTACCAGCCAATCAATGAAATAATCTATCTGAGAGAATTAATTATTAATATCCAATTATTTGAAGAGATCTGAGTTCCTCCATTTTTCTAAAATCTTGATTTAAACAAGTTCAGTCTCTTGAAGGACATTGCTATAACAAGATTGAATTAACTTTTGTGTTCGGTCTACACAAGTGGAGTAGTCATTGAGTTCTGCTCAGACCTAGATGGGATATAATAGATTGCTCAAGGTTCGAGGGGAGGACTTGGAAATGAATGACATAACCAAAATTCAGGTCCAGTCCTTTATCGTAATATTAATTCTATCCCACTCTGGGGAATATCTACCCTTTGAAGGATATATAAACTGTGAGTCTGCCATCAAGATTGTCTTTTCATCTAAGAGAGATGACAAAATAATATCCTATTAAACATACTAGTCTTATTAATAAAATGATTAAATTATCCAGAAATTATGTCTCTCCAACCCTTTTAATCACCACAAATCAATTAGCACTTAGTAAATATTGATATGTGGCAGCCATTATGTTTATATTGAAGATACAAAGATGAAATAAGGCATTCTACCAGCGGAGACAACCAAAATACTATGAAATCATCAATACTGACAATCAGGTTGGGGGAAAGCACTAGCAGCTTAAGGAATCAGGAAAGATTTTGTGTAAGAGGTAGGAACTGAACTGAACTTTGAAGGACATTAGGAATTCTGAGAGGCAGAAATCTTTTCAGAACTCCTTCTCCTTCTTGCTCACTAGCTTATTTGGCATAAATCCACTGGCAAAAGGATCCCAAGCTAAGGAGCAATTAAACAACGAGAGTCTGGGAACAATCCATACCTAAAATGAAAGCACTGGAGTGGGGTTGCATTGTCCTGAGTGGTGGGAGTCTGAACCCAGTTGTTCAGAAGATGTATTAATGTGGTAGCTAGTGCTAATGGTGGGTAGGGAATTTGGTTGATTCTAGAGTGGAGGAAAGGAGATAATGCATGTAAAGCTCTTTATAAGACTTTAAATCCTATATACATTTAACTATTATTATTATTACTTGCTTACCTCCCCCATATCAGCCTGGGAAATAATTCTAGTGATGGGCTACCATCCTTAACCATATAGAGAGAGCATGTCCATTATCCAGCAAGTTTAACTAACTTGACAAAATACCTGAAGCAACCACCAGGTGGCACTCTCCTTGAATCACCAACCCAGGCCCTTCAGTCACTCTGGGGTGAAATATCTCCACTAGTCAGTGGAGGAAACTTAGACCTGAAAAAGTCTAAGCTGTTCCTCTAGCCAACTGAAGGGATTTTGCGGGGGTAATCTCTCACTGGGAAGGTTCAGTCTAGTCTTGGGGGGGATGGGAATCAAAATATTAAAATAAAAAATCATTTCTCTCAGATCTACTTTGAAAGGATGTTTTTCTCTTTCAGGTCACTTCCCACTTAATTTATAGATACAGATATGTAAACATTTTGTGATCTTATAGTTATGATATAGAATTAGTGCAGAGAAATAAAGGAATATCAAATTCCATGATGCATCCTAACAGGACATTAATATTAAAAATCATGCCATAAAAATTAGAATAAAAGTAAATATATATCTTTCACAATTTTGGGTAAGATGTATTCATTTTTTTTGCAAGGCAATGAGGTTAGGTGGCTTTCCCAAGGCCACACAGCTAGGTAATTATTAAGTGTCTGAGGCCTGACTTGAACTCAGGTACTCTTGACTCCAGAGCTGGTACTCTATTTACTGCGCCACCTAACCACCCTGGTAAGATGTATTCTTAACTAAATAAGGATTTGAATTAGTTGAAAAAGATAAAATTGGTAACTTCATTGATACATGAAACTGAGAAGCTTCTGCACAAATAAAATTAATGAAGCAGATTGAGAAAGGAAGTGGTTGAATAGGAGAAAAATCTTTGAATCAAATTTCTTTGAGAAAGGCATTGTCCAGTGGATAAATGGAAGTGGATACCAGGGTGGCAATTGCTACACAGAGAAACCCATTTATGCAAGTTGATAACAAAATAGAAATCAGAGAAAGTATATATCAAACATATCAACAAATAATTCATAAAAGAATTTCAAACGATTGACAACCATGTGGAAGAATTCTTGAAATCACTAATATTAATGAAATTCAAAGCAAAACAATCTTTACATTTCATCTCATATCCTGCAAATTGGCAAAGCAAAAGAAAAGAATAGTCCATTTTGGAAAGTTTGTGAGAAGATAAGTAATTAGCATACTAGTGTATAGTTAGAGGAGCTGTAAATCAGTATATCCACTTTGGAAATCAATTTAGAATTATGCAAATAAAGAGACTGATAAGTCTGGAGATCTCACTACTATACCTTAAGGAGGCCATTGATGAGAAGAAGGTCACTACATGCACCAAATTTTATATATAGTACTACTTTTTGTGATAGTAAAGAATTGAAAAAAGTAGATGCCCATTAATTTAAAAATAGTAATATAAATTAAGGCATATGACTGTAATGGAAAATTACAGAACCAGCTAATTGGCACAGTGGATAGAGTGCTGAATCTAGAGTCAAAAAAGAATTGAGTTCAAATCCATCTTTAAATACTTGCTAGCTATTTCTCTGGGTGAGTCAGTCAACCTATCTCAGGCTCAATTTCCTCATCTGTAAAATGCAAATAATATTAATAATAGCACATATCTCACAGGGTTGTTAAGATTACATGAGATAATATTTCTGAAAGAGAGTGTGTTATTTTGTTTGACTCATATAGATTATAGATGTCCACTTGGGCCTGTCTAGGTGTGCCTTGAAGAGAGGTAAGAAGAGACATTGTTAACAACTCTTACCCTGATCTTTTTATTAGGAAGCCTTTGATATCTACCAGATGGAAAAGTCATAGCTTGGGGTCAGAGGTTGGTTACTCTGCTCTTGAGAGATAGGGTACCAGGGAGGAATTATATTTATTTATTCCTTTAAATATTGTCAGTCTGTAGGGGAGATAAATTTATGTTCAAGTTAAACTCCCAATCACTTCTTCTTAATGGGGAAGGAATTCTCCAAGTTTTATACAAAAGGCATGACCTCCTTCCCAACAGGTGACAGTTCCATAATGAACAACCATAGCAAATAGCAAAGGTAAGAGAGCTTTATGAGCCAGATTTCCTAATGTGGATAGACTTTTTGTCCTGTTTTTTACTATCCCATAGGCGGAAGTACTTTCCTTGATTGATAATTTATCTGGAACAACAATATCTTTAAAACTGGCCAGACTGAAATGTCTCTCTCCTTCTTACATGCTTTTCCAGGCTACTTGCCCCACAGGGCAACCCAACTCTGAGAAATGGCTCTAGGGTCTCACTTTTATGTTTGTCCTTGTTGATTTCACTGCTTAATGGTCATTCCTCTTTGGACCTGGGAGTTCAAATCATGGTGGGGTGGTATAGCCAACTAGCCTAGGAGAGGAGCCAAGAGAAGTCAGGGCACCTGGACTCAAGCCCAAGTGGGTTTGGACCGTGCTTTGTAGGAACATAGCTAAACTGTGAACCTAATCTTCCCCTTCTCAAAGACAGGTGGAACAATAGGGGAGGATGATTAAAGCCCATGTGTTGAAGAATGAATTTATATATTTGTGATTATACCTTTGAAGTAAATATTTCCTTGTAAAAGTTAATGCAACTATTAGGAGATAAATGGGACTAGGGTACAGGACTCCTAGAATTTCTAGAACATCATCAGTGGTGTGTTGAAGTAAATGGTAGAGGCTTGATAGCCAAAACTCCCATGAGATTTTGGGGTGAGATGTAACACAACTGACCTTCTGGAAGTAGATACCAGGGTGGCAATTGTTACACAAATAAACCCATTTATGCAAGTTGATAACAAAATAGAAATCAGAGAAAGTATGCACTTGAGAGTATATACCAAACATATCAAACAATTCAGAAAAGCAAGAGAGAGAGTCCTAGATCTACCCAAAGGGGACATTGCCCAAAGTCTCTAGTTTATCAGCCTGGGAAAAAGGACATAATTGAAGTTCTATATATCAATCTTTCTTTGCCTTCAGTGACCTGAAGAGAGGTCTTCCTCTTCTCTCTTAACACTGGAAACCAAAAAAGTCAGGATCCTTTTTCTTTGCTACTGTCCCTGACTCTGAACACCTCTCACACAGGGGCAGGGCATTGACAAATCAATCTCTGCAAATGAGGATAATGTCCCATACAACTGACCCTTTGTGCCAAGGTTTACATATATAAATTTCTATGCAAATTATTGCTATTATTATTATTATTACTGTACTATAATAATGATTAATGGAATAAAGAGAATTTGTGAATATCTATATAAATTGATGCAGAGTAAAGTAAGCTGAACCAAGAAAATTTATACAATGACTATAACAATGTTAATGGAAAGAACCATTGAGCATGTGCTCATGCACACATACACATACACATAAAATCAAAAAATGAATTTTGGAAAGTTATAAAGAATAAGCATAACTCCAAAGAGAAGATGAACACACCTTTGCAGAAGTGAGGTTCATTAGTATGTTACATTGCATTTATTTTAAAATCTTTTTGATGTATTGATCACTTTTGCTGATTCTTTTCTCTTCTTTTTTTGTTAAAATGTTATTTTTTTGGGGGAAGGATACTGTGGTAAACTTTGGTGACTGAAAAAAGATATCAATAACAGCTAGCATTTATATATATTGCCTATTTTTTCAAACACGGTGTCAAGTGCTTTACAAATATTATTTCTTTTAATCCTCACAGAACCCTAGCAGGTAGTTCTGTTATTATCCTCATTTAACAGTTGAGAAAATTTGAGGCTAGGACTCACAACTAGTAAATATCTAAGTTAGAGTTGAAGTTGGGTTTCCTGACTTCAGACCAGCCCTCTAGTCACCCTACCACCTAACTGCCTCACATATAAACTACCTTGCATCACTTATTTAAACAACAATCTTCAGTGATTCTTGCAAAAGATGGTCCACAGTGTAGCCTCAGTTCCTGGATCAGAAATATTTCCATGATGTACCAACATCTTTCCTTTCCCACTGGGTCCCTACATCTATTCATAGCTCATGCCTCATTGGCTTCTGTCTCTGATCCTGGCCCTGTCATCTCAGAGAAAGTTCCAATCACAAAATCAAGAGATGAAGAGAATGGCACAGACAGCATCCTTTAATCCTGTTGCTTGGCAAAATAACTGTATCACAGAGATCCAGATGTAGGAGGAAGGGCAGTCAGTTTCTTGTCCTAGGATCATCTGAAATTCTTTCTGTGAAGCATCCTGGCATCTTTATAGAGATAAAATGATGGCCTGAAGTCATCAATCAACAATTGATTTAATAACCAACCAGGACTCTGAAAAAGAAATCTGCATTTATATTTTCTTCATCAATTTTTTTAAGTCTAGACAACCAACAAAACAATAAACAAAATCCTGATTTGTAGTGTTGCTTTTGGAGGTGTAAATGCTCACAATAAAAATTTAGCCTTTGGCTTTCAGGAGCCACTATGATCTGGCTCTAGTAAGTTTCTGGATTCATTTTTTTGGCCTGGACTCATTTTACTGAATTCCTGACATATATGTAAATGTGAGTTTTTAAACCAATTAGACCCAGCAGAGCAAAGCAATACCCATGTGTGCACCTCTGAAAAGTCCAAGGCATAGACAGGAGAAGAGAGAAAAAGAAAAAAATAACAAGAAAGGCATTGGGTACAGTGAAAGAAATTTAGATCCTGGGTCTTAAAAGTAAATGTTTTTAAAAATCCTTCTTCTTGGGAAATCCTCTCCTTTTTACTGTGAAAAAGTAGACTGCAAGATTCCTATGAATAAACAGTGTGATATGTTTCAAAGCTTCAATGTGTTTGTTATCTCATCATCACCCTTGCTATCTTTCATTCACATTTTTTCCCGATTCTGCCTGGACCTGGACATTTTGAAGAACAAAAATAAGACTTAGAGGAATTAACAAATAAAAATGATGGGAATGTCTTGAATTACCCACTTGAGCAAAGATCTTTAAATATATATATATTGGACTGTTTGAAGGGGTCAGATCACACAAGTCACTCTGTGAAGGAAAATCCATTCTCTGGAGGTCATCCTTCCTAGTAGAGGATTCCCTATCTTTTTCTTGATCATGTGATGGCCAGTGGCCAAAATTGTCAAGATGCTTGAAAGGAAACATGGAAATTTGACAGAGTTCAACCAGGAAAGAAAAATGAAATGATACTGTAAGGTCTTGAGGGGAAGATATTAGGGAAAAGATTGAAATGACCATGAACTCCAACTCCTTTGAAGAAATGCATAAGGAATAAAAAGGGGTGGGATGAGACAGTATACTTTACCATTCTTTGAGTGAAATTGGAGAAAATTCCTCTGCTCTTGGGAGGTTCTTTTTCTTAGGAAGAGGAAATGGATGATGTGAATCTACACATCAACATTATAGAAGATACATTGGATTTCCTCTGGCTCTGTTTAGATTAATGGATTTTTGTAAAAATGAGAAATGACAGATTTTGTGATTATGATTAGTATTTATATATGATTTTAAAGATGTAGAAGAGTCTGTGATATTTATATAATAATAAAGAATCTATAATAGTGGTGTTTTTATAACATCACCATTTATATATAAATATATATCAGTATTTAACAGTGATGTTTTTACAAAGGAATGTTTACTTCAAAAGGTATACTTTAAAACATAAAAAAACTCTTTCCAATATGTTCAGGAGGCATAATCATCTTTCCATCTTATACCACCCTAATCTCTGGGGAAGGGGAGGGGATTAGTTTCAAAGTGTAGCTTAGAGAATATCTGAGTTCCAAGTTCCAAGTTCTCCTTGGACTCAAGTCCCAAGTACCCTGACTTCTCAGGACATCCATGTTGAGTTGATTTGCTCCACCATCCTACCTGAAATCCTGGCTCCAAGATTACATGACTTGAGTTCCTCAGTCTCCTATGGAACATTCCTGACATCTGAAATGGAAGACAGACAACATAAACAGGAACAAACACTACCAGTCCAATTTCTCAGACTTGGGGGTCAAAGACAGGTAAGCAGAAGAAGGCAAGGCCTTTGGTTTATGGCATCCATGCTGGATGCAGATATAAATCAAGGAGATGACTCCCACTCATGTAGTAGGTGATGGTGTAGGTTCCTAGTGAGTCAAATTGGATGTGCTCAAAAGACCAGTTTGGATTACATTGGACTTAATCAGAAGAATCTGTGATCTACCAATTTGAAAGTTCCCTTCAAATGAGATAGCTCATAGAGCATTCATAGCTTAATCATCCATCCTGGGTAATTTTTATGCACATCCTTCTAGAAGTCTGCCTTGGGGATCTAGCTAAAAAGACAGAAGTCTTCCTTAATTTCTCCTAATATCATAAGGGCAACAGTGGAGCATGAAGTTGCCATCACTTGCTTTTATCACATGACCAGTTCATTTCCTCTTCCTATCATGCAATTCTTTGATGATGTCTAATGCTCTTGTTCTTCTTCAACTGTTGGTGATACATGGTAGCCTGCTTATACCTACCATGTGCCTCTCCATTGCCTTCTGAATGATACTTATTTTTAGTTTTTTAGATGAAGTTGTATTTTACTACATATTGCAACACCAGCACAATATTAGTTTTGATAAGATGAACTTTTGTTTTCATAAGAAATTTGGGACCAGTAAAGTTTTGTAATTTCCCTCTTCCTCCAAAGAAATCTAACTCTCCTTATCATGTTCAAATCTGGACCCAAATAATCATCCATGTCTACTGTCTGTCCTTGATATTGATACTTCTGATTTTCTATTCTGTTGGGAAAAAAGCAACACTGATGGGGAAACTGAAGCAAAAACAGCCATGCCCAGAACCACATTGCCAGTAAGTATCTGCAGCCAAAGGGTACAGTGGATATAGTGCCAGTTTTGAAACAGGAGGACCTGAGTTCAAATCCAGTCTTGAATATACACTAGCTATGTGATGTTGGGCAAGGCACTTAGGTCAGAGGACCTCATAGTCAGGATTATCTCCAGTCTTTATAATTCATATCTAGCCACTGGAAGAGAAATTGAGGCTGGTAACTTAGCACAGAACTCCCTCACTCAAATCTAGTTCACTTCTCTGTCCATGGCATCACTTTCCTGATGGTCTTCTTCAAGAATGAAGGACAAACATGATCATCATCATCATTATTATCATCATCATCATCACACTGTTGAAAACCTGCTGAAATTTGGACAATTAGATAGTCTTAGTTTACTTAATGTTTCCTGTGTATATGGATTGGCCAAATTCTTTAAAGAATTCTTGGTTACTCCAAGGAAGACCTGTAATACGACAGTCCTTGATGTAATTATCATAAAGTCATTCACAAATGCACATATGAAAGACCTCAACACTTACAAGGAATTCATGGAATCCATTTTCTAACTGTACTGCACATTGAATCTCTTCCATCACAAATACCAAAAGCAACTACTTTTGGAGAATATACATTTCCATGTTTTGTGCCTCACCTGATGTTTAATATCAAAGGGTCATTGAATATTTTATTTTTGATTAGAAAAAAGAGATATTCTTTGCTTGATTTTTTTACCTAACTTTAATCACTGAACAGGTATTGTTTCAGACAAACTGAGATCTGAGAAAGACCTTAGCTTAAAAAAAACCAAGGTCTCCCATTGCTAATGTGGCCATCTCTAGCCATTTTGATCTATATCTTGCCATTGGACCTAGATGGCTCCAGAGGACAGAATGAGGCTTGTGACTTTTCACATACTTACTTCACTTAAATCCAATTTACTTGCAAGTCATAAACATCACTTTGCTGATGTTATGGTCCTCTTAGAGCATGAAGATCAAACAACAAACTTTGAACAGGGTTATTTCTGTTATAGGAGCCTGAATTGTCTTGATGTATGGAAGGAAAATACCTTTAACATTTTGTCCTACTGATCCAAACACCTTTTCTTAATCAGCATACAATAAGAATAGTAAAATCTTATACTATTCTGTTAATTGTGAAAAGGTAAGGATGTGGAACTCACCAGCTAGGTGGTGCATTTGTCTTGTCAGGAAGACTCATCTTCCTGAGTTAAAATCTGATCTCAGACATTTATTAGTGTGTGATCTGGGCAAGTCACTTAATCCTGTTTGCCTTGATTTCCCCATCTGTATAATGAGTTGGAGAAGGAAATGGCAAACAACTCCTATAAGGGACTGTTGTGTGTGGAAGTACTGTAACATTTCATCATCTGGTGTCCTCGAGCACCAGAGCCTTGTTTTACTAGATGATTGTAGAATGCCATGGGAGTGGGAGTGGACCAGGGACTGGAGAGGATATTTAAGCACCTGTATTTGGTTTAATTAACTGAGATCTAGGAGATCTTGATGGAGATCTTGGAGTACTTGGAGAACTTTCATCCTTGTCTCCCACCCCTTCAATGTTCATCTGGGTAAGGATAAGCTAGCCAACATGAACCTAATACATCCTGAGCATCTAGTCTAACAGGTACATAACAAATGGTGCCCAAAGAGGGACACAAAGGCAAAGCCATCTCAGTGGAGTCTGGGATAAGGACCAGCAGATACAAGCAAGGGAAACCAGGTGACATCCTGGAGAGGTAACAGGATGATTTTTACCAGGGGCTGATTTTGAGTTGGAACAAGGAAGTATGAAGGAAAGTGAAATTAAGAAAAAACAAATAAGTATTAAGTATTAAGGAACCAGCAAAAGTAAAAAGAAACAAATAAGTATTTAGCATTAAGGAACCAGCAAAAGTGAGAAGAAACAAATAAGTATTCAGCATTGAGGAGTCAGTGGGAAGTGGAGTCTCTGAGGCAGTGACTCAGGGGATGGAGCTTCTTCCTCAGCAGCAGTTCACTGGAGCACCAGCACCATGAATGAGATGCAGAGGACCTGCTGGCTGCTCCTTTTGGCCTCTGCTGCTGCCTGCCTGACTGCACTATACATAAGCATGACTCAACTTTAGAGACTTCTTGTCAGTGCTGCAGACCCTGACACCTACTAGGAATTTCACTCTAGAAGCCACAACGAATTTCACTCTTCAGACAATCAAGCATGCCATAGCTCTTGCTTTGGCACCAGAAAGCCATAAAGCACACACTAACTTCACTTCCTCTGTTGAGAGCAAAAATGTCACATGCTATTGTATAGTTTGTAATGGTACTGGCTACCTGTTCAAAAAATGCAACAATTCCAAATTGTACTGTTGCTAACAACTCAAGTAATTTCAAATGCTCTCTCTCTCTCTCTCATTCTCTGCTGCCCTCACCTTCTGCAAAGGGAGGGGGGAGGGAGAAGGGACATCTTCCCTTTTAGAACTTCAAAACTCAAGGCTTTGTCTCAGATGGAATGCAGGCTTTGCTACAGAAAGGGCAAGGCTCCCCCCAAAAAACTTATTTTAGGAATCAAGGGACCCCCATGTCTTCTTCCTGGTTCGGGGAGTAGGGGGGTTGGGGCAATAGGTTATTGATTGGGAAACTTTGCAGTCAATTAGTTAAGAAAAAAGGGGAGGAAGAGTTTTTTCTGGTACTGGGGAATTCAGATTTCATCTGTTAATGAAGCCTGTGCTTAGCTTATGGCTAATATTTTGGTGTTATATATATATATATATATATATATATATATATATATATATATATATATATGTATATGTAAATATCTATAGGACATTTTACATCTCTCCATGGGCCTGGAGAGGTAGGAAAATGTTGCTATATTCTGAGATCTAGTACTGGTCAGGGTATCAATATCAGCTTGGTAAATATGTGTCAAGAAATTTGTTTCTGTTGTTTGTGTTAGTGTCTAAACTACTGTGTGTGTGTGTGTGTGTGTGTGTGTGTGTGTGTGTGTGTATGTGTGGGATAATTCAGATCTGAAATAGTTACAGTTACCTCTGAGTTAAATGTTACCCCTTTTAGTTTTGAATTTGATTGCTTTGAAAGATCTTTTTGTTGGCAAAAGGAAAGTTTGTAATCTTTGTTTCATCTATATTATCTGGTTATGGTAAGGGAAATATCACAAATATTGGCCTCCTTCTGGGATGAATCTGTGGATTTGTGCATAATATAATGATAGAAATATTATTTTGTAACTCATGTTAATTGATTTGGATGCTTAGTTGTTTTTACTATTATTTAATTGATATTTGTTTATACTAATTTTGAACTTTTGTTTACAACTTATGTAGTATTCATTATGTAATTGAATTAAAGAATTTTGCTTCAAAAAAAAGACAAAAAGAGGGATATGTAAGGGACGGTTGTGTGGTGGAGTACTGTAAACTTTCATCACTTGGTGTCCTTGAGCACCAGAGTCTTATTTTACTGGTTGATTGTAGAGTGCCAGGGGAGTGGGAGTGGACCAGGGACTGGGGAGGATATTTAAGCACTTGTATTTGGTTTAATACATGGAAATCTAGAAGAGCTTGAGGGAGATCTTGGAGTACTTGGAGAGCTTTTCATCCTTATCTCCCACCCCTTCAACATTCACCTGGGTAAGGATAAGCTAGCCAACAGGAACCTAACACATCCTAAGCAGCTAGTCTAATAGGAACATAACAAACTCCACCAAGAAAAGCCCCAAACAGGTGTCACAAAGAGTTGGAAACAACTGAAATGACTAAACAGCAATCAAAAAAAGATGTGGTACATTGTCAAATACTGCATGTGAAAGTGTTTGTGACCCACTAAAACCATCACTGAGAATAATTTCAATTCATTTACTGTTTATTCTCATAAAGATTTTGCATAGATTGTTGCCTGTGGACCCTTGGAGATCCTCTAGACACTATCAGGTGGTTAATGAATTTAAAAATATTTTTATAATAATATATTTTCATTTCTAATGAAACATTTATTGATATAACCCACAGAAACAAATCTCTTTAGGGAGTTTTCAATAATTTTACAAAGTATAAAGGAGTCCTGAGGTGGAAGAGTTTGAGAATGATTGATCTGAATGATAGGCAATCTTCATACAGCTAGTTTTACATATGTTTAGAACTGGAAGAGACCTTAGAGGCCATCTAATCCAATCTACTCACTTTGCAAATGGGGAAACTGAGGCAGGGAGAGATTTTTTTTTAAAGACTTGCTCAGGGTTATACAGCTAGTTTGTATGTGAAACAGTCTTCAGATAGGGGTCTTTCTGATTCCCAAGTTCAGTGCCCCATACATTGTGCCATACTTTTTGTTGTTTTTTTCAGTGGTTTTTCAGCTGTGTCCTATTCTGCATGACCATATTTGGGATTTTATTGGCAAAGATACTGGAGTGGTTTGCCATTTCCTTCTCCAGTTCATTTGAGGAAAATCATCTAAGAAAAACAGGGTTAAAGGATCACACAGTTATTAAGTGTCTAAGGCCAGATTTGAACTAAAGAAGATGAGATTTCCTGGGGCCAGGACCTGTTCCACTTTACTAACTAAGCAACCCCATACTTCCTTATACACATTTTGAATGGAGAATTAGGTCCTACTCTTTGGAGTAGAGGTGGGTTCCATTTCTGAGACTTTGCAGTGTTCTAGGGTTTTATCCAATTAGCACAACATGATCCACTACCCTACAGAAACATCTGGAGGAGCCCCTATTTCTAAGGAATCCCTGTTCTATTTGAACTCTGTCCTGGTCATCTTCCTTGACAGTGGGAAACACCTTTGATGATCAAGCATGTCTCCCTCTTTTATGCCTCACTCACTAGTTATAATCAGAACTCTGGTAAATGAACAGTTATTTATGTTGCAATTTCCAAGTCATCTTGTATGATTTTGATATGGGCATAATTTGGGAGATTCCTTGTTGAAGAAGAGCTCTTAAGATTGCCTTTCCTTTTTCTGGAAATGGATTCTTTTTTATGACAAACAAAATAGTTAGCATGATGAAATTATATATTTTCTGTACCTTTCATTCAATTTTGTGATAATAAAGGTGTGGTATGCAGCATAATATGGTTTGTAGTCTTCATCCCTTCTTGTGTGTTCATCAAAGAACTTTGATGTGTGTGGCAACTATTCTTTTTTTAAATAAAATTTATTGATGTCTCTTTTTTATAGCATTATTGTTATCCCTCACTATGTCTTCTCCTCCCTCTCCCTGAGACCCATCCAATTATAACAAATAGCATTTTTAGAAAGCAAAAAACAACAGTACAAGTGATCAATTTATTGAAAAAGTTCAAAAACATGTGCAATGCCAATCACTTGTGAATCCTTCATTTCCACAAAGGAGTGGGTTGAGCTTGTCTTCTCATATTTTTTCATTTGAGTCATGTTTGATCTTTATAATTTTGTTACACTCACTTTTGATTTTTTTCCTGTGTGGTTGTTTTTCTCATATACACTGTTGTATGTTATTTTCTTGGCTGTGTTTCCTTTACTTTGTATCAGTTTGTGTAGATATTTCCATGATTTTCTGTAGTTATCACACATATTGGTTAAGTGACTTGCCCAAGATCACACAGCTAGGTAATTATTAAGTGTGAGGCTGGCTTTCAACTCAGGTACTCCTGACTCCAGGGCCAGTGCTCTATCCTTTGCTGCCACCTAGCCACCTCATATCACACATATTTCTTTTTTTATTATATTTCTTTTTATTTTTGTACAAATGATGTTTTTTAATACATTAGTAAAATATTCTTGTTTAAGAGTAAATATAATACCCCCAAATATAGACCATCATGAGCAATAAAGAGGAAAAATTAAAATAAAAATTAAAATACAATAATAATAGGGGCAGGCAGATGGCACAATGGACAGAGCACTGGCCCTGGAATCAGGAGTACCCGAGCCCAAATCTGGTCCCAGACACCCAACAATCACCCAGGTGTGTGACTTGGGGCAAGCCACCCCAACACCATTGCCCTGCAAAAACCAAATAATAACAACAATAATAATAATAATAATAAAAAAACAACAACGATGATGATGATGATGATGATAATAATAATAATAATAATAATAATAATAATAAATGTGCTTCAGTCTGTGTTCCAACACCCCCAGCTCTGTTGTGGGTGTATCACATTTTTTTCATGATAAGTCTATCACAAAAACTACTTCCATATTTTTCCACTGTTGCCATTGCTGATCACAACTCCCTCCATTTGTACTTCCCCACTACCATACACTATATTTTCTCTCTCCTTTCACTCTGTCCCTCTTCTTAAATGTGCTGTAGGGTAGCTGAGTGGCACAGCAGACTGATCACCAGCCCTGGGGCCAAGAGGGCCCCAAGCCCACATACCACCCCCAAGGCCCAGCAACCATGGCCCTAAGGTCTTGGACAGGCCATCCAATCCCAGCCTCAGAAAATGTGATTTATCTGACCACTCTCTCCCATGGTCCACACTGTCCTCCATTACTCACATCCCCCCCTCCCCCTGTCCTCCTCTCCTTCTTACTCTAGATGTCTATACCCAATTGAGTATATATGATGTTTCCTCTCTGAGCCACCTCTGAAGAGAGCGAAGGTTCCTTCATTCCTCCTTGCCTTCCCCCTTCCATACCATTGCAATAGCTCATGGTAATAAAGAAAAATCTTATTATATGAAATAGCTTATTCCACCTGTCCTTTCTCTTACTCCCATTACATTTCCCTTTTAGCCATTGACTCCATTTTTACAATATATCATATCTTCAAATTCAGCTCTCTCCTGTACTTCATCTATAAAAGTTCCTTCTACCTGCTCTATTAAATGAGAAGTTTCTTATGAGTATTATCAGTATCATTTTTCTATGTGGGAATATATGCAGTTCATCATCATTAAGTCCCTCATATTTTAACCTTCTCCACTCTCTATGCTTCACCTGAATTCTATATTTGAAGATCAAACTTTCTGTTCAGCTCTGGCCATTTTAACAAGAACATTTGAAATTCCCCTGGTTCATTGAAAGTCCATCCTTTTCCCCTGGAAGAGGACATTCAGTTTTGCTGGGTAGTTGATTCTAAGTTGCATTCTGAGCTCTTTTGTCTTCTGGAATATTATATTCCAAGCCCTATGAGCCCTTAATGTAGTTGCTGCTAAGTCCTGTGTTATCCTGACTGCTGCTCCATGATATTTGAATTGTGTCCTTCTGGCTGCTTGTAATATTTTCTTTTGGACTTGGGAGTTCTGGAACTTGGCTATAATATTCCTGGGGGTTGTTTTTTTTGGATCTCTTTCTGGATGAGATTGGTGGATTCTCTCAATTTCCATTTGCCCTCTGCTTCTAGGATATCTGGGCAATTTTCCTGTAGGAATTCTTTAAAAATGATGTCAAGGCTCTTTTCCCGATCATGACTTTCAGGTATACCAATAATTTTTTAAATTATCTTTCCTGAATCTGTTTTCCAGATCAGTTGTTTTTTCAATGATATGTTTCATTTTCTTCTAATTTTTCATTCTTTTGGTGTTGAAGTATTGTGTCTTGACTTCTTGTAAAGTCAGCAGCTTCCTTTAGTGCCATTCTAGATCTGAAGGATCTGTTTTCCTCAGAAAATTTCTTATCTCTTTTTCCATCTGGCCAATTCTGCTTTTTAAAGTATTCTTCTCCTCAATAACTTTTTTTTAAGGTTTTTGCAAGACAAATGGGGTTAAGTGGCTTGCCCAAGGCCACACAGCTAGGTAATTAAGTGCCTGAGGTCGGATTTGAACCCAGGTACTCCTGACTCCAAGGCCAGTGCTTTATCCACTATGCTACTTAGATGCCCCTCCTCAACAACTTTTTGAACAGTTTTATCCATTTGCCCTATGCTGGTTTTTAACATGTTATTTTCTTCAGCATTTTTTGGATCTCCTTGACTAAGCTGATGACTTTTTTTCATGTTTTTCTTGCATCTCTCTAATTTCTTTTCCCAATTTTTCTTCTATCTCCCTTACTTGATTTTCAAAATCTTTTTTTGAGCTCTGTCATAGACTGAGTCCAATTTCCATTTTTCTTACAGTCTTTAGATGCAGGAGCTTGTACTTCCTCATCTTCAGACTTAGTATTTTGTTCCTTCTT
Source organism: Macrotis lagotis (assembly GCF_037893015.1). NCBI lineage: Eukaryota > Metazoa > Chordata > Mammalia > Peramelemorphia > Peramelidae > Macrotis > Macrotis lagotis. The sequence continues at coordinate 643,311,798 of NC_133658.1, forward strand.
GGGATCATAGACAATGTATTTCTCAATGATGTTCCTCTTTTTTCTCTGTTTACTCATTTCTCCAGTCTGTGACTGGTTTTGGGGTGCTTCCTGAGCTTTTGAGTATTATTAGGATACCCCCCCCCACAAAGACCTCAGTGTGTGAGGCTCTGTCTTCCTCCTGGTCTGTGAATGACCACAGGCACACCCCTCTGCCATGTGACTGAGGTGGGGTGGGGCCTGATGTTCTATGGAGGACCTAGACTTTGATCAGGATCTGAATGTGGTCAGAACCCCAGAGTCCTGTTCCAGGTACAGAGGACAAATCTCGGAAGTCTCTCTCCACTCCCTTACCTTTGGTAGGCTGAGCAATCAAGGCTCTGTTGTCTGGGGGCTCCTGCTTACTATCTACCTGCTTTTGTTTCCTGCATCTGGGCTGCCCTACCACTCTGCTTGCTGAGTGCCCTGAGGGCTGGGCCTCACTGCTCGCTCTGGCAGAGGTCCCCTTGATCTTCCAAGTTGTGCCCAATGCTACCCTGGTTGTAGGTCAGGAAATTGCTCCCACTGCTATGAGCCATGACTGGGGCTGCCTCCAGGAGACTGAAATTCCTTCACTCCAGCAAGCTGCTCCTCTAACCCCATGGAGTGGAGCTTTTCCACTATTTTCCAGGTTACCTTGTTCTGGAGAACTGCCTCACTGGAACTTTCTGTACGTTCTGTCTCTCGTAAATTTAGTTAGAGTCATTTTTTATAAGTTTTGAAATATTATAGAGAGAGAGCACCTAAGAGAGGCTCTTCTCCTGTTGCCATCTTGGCTCCACCCCCCATATTTCTTTTAGCACAGTAATAGTCCATTATATTCAGGTACCATAATTTGTTTAGCCGTTATCCAGTTAATGGCATCTATTTTGTTTCCAATTCTTTGCTAATGCAAGAAGTGCTACTATAAATATTTTTGAGTATATGGGGACTTTTTTCTTATTACTATCTTCCTTGGGGTATATATCCAATAATGGAGCTGGTTCAAAGGGTATGAACATTTTAGTGACATTATTTGCATAGTTTCAAATGGCATTCTTAACTGTTCATACCATTTTATAACTCCACCAGGAATATATTAGTATGACTATCCTTCTACAACCTCTCTTGGACTGTTGGCATTTTTTGATCAACTTTACCTATTTTCAGGGTATGAGGTAAAACCACAGAACTGCTTTGATTTGCCTTTCTCTTATTATTAGTGATGTGGAGCATTTTTCATGTGGTGGTAAACATTTTGTCATTATTTTGAGAACTCTTTGTTCATATCCTTTGGCCACCTTTAGGGAATGGGTTGGGTACATATATGTATATATATACATATATGTAAATTGTTTAATAGGTCTTGGATACAAAACTTTTGTCAGAAAATTTGATTTAATCACCAATTATTTTTATTATTTTTGGTAGAGATGAAAAAGTAAACATGTGGATGTCACGGTAATTGCTGAAGTTCTCTTTATCTTTGTTTTTTGGGGCAATAATGATAGCTATGCTTCTTTCTAATCATTTAGTAACACTGTGACAGAAGTAGCATGTGTCTAGAGGATGGTAGATAATTAGGATGGTATAGGCACTAGAAACTGTGCCTTATGAAGCTCATTTAAGGAAATATGGATGTTTACTGTAAAGAAGAGAAGACAGGCTAACATGGTGACTGTTTTCAAGTAAGTTATAGCTATTTACAAATATTTGAAGGATTTGCTCTTGAAAGAGGAATTAAACTGCTTGGTCCCAAAGATCAGAACTAGGGGCAATGGATAAAGACAACTTTTTATGCTCAATGGAAGGAAAAACTTCCTAACTATTAGAGTTAGCTTTAGGTGGAATGATTAAAGTCTTAGAGCAGAGGCTGTCCTGACTGACCATTTGTTAGGGATATTTTAGAGGGGACTTATGCTCAAAAATGGATTAGACTGACCTGGATTAGTTGACCTGTGAGATTCCTTCCAGTTCTAAGATGTTATGATTCTATGAAATATAAAATATATTATTTTCCAAAAGAAAAGAAATATTATTTTTACATATATATTTATATGTAGATTATTTTACCATATAGATAATAGAGCTAGGTGTTGCAGTGGATAGAGTGTGGGGTCTGGAGTTAGATGAATTTGAATTCAAATCCAGCTTTAGACACTTACTAGCTTCATAATCCTGGGCAAGTCCCTTAACCCTGTTTGCCTATGTTTCCTCATTTATACAATGAGTCGAAGAAGGACATGGTAAACATCTCCAGTCAAGAAAATCCCAATGGGGTCATGAAGTGTTGGACATGACTGAAAAATGTCTAAATAACAACAAACAGTCACAAAACTGTATAGGAATTGCCCAGCACAAAGTGATATGAAAACATCAGTTATTAAAAGTATTTTTTCTTTTAAGGTTTATTGCTTTTATTTTATTAAAATAATCTTGTTGTAAAAATAAACATAAACCCCCTCCCTACCCCCAAAAGATAGAGAAACCTCAAGAACAGTGAGAGAGAAAAAAAGTGTACTTCAGTCTGTGTTCATATTCCATTGGCTCTGTCTCTGGTATGAGTTGCTTTGATATCTTTTCCCACAGCTGCTATTACTAGCTATATTTCTCTCCATCCTATTCCTCCCCACTCTCATTTATTCTGTTCTCTCTCTCTTTCTTTTTACCTGTCCCTCCTCAAAATTGTGTTGTATATGACTACCCTTTCCCACAATCATCCATTTCTTCTATCACCTACCCCCCTCCTCCCCTATCCCTCTTATCCCATCCCATCCCTTTCCTTTCATTTTTCTCTGCAGTGTAAGATAGATTTCTATACCCTATTAAGCATATGCTATTTCCTCTCTGAGCCATTTCTGATGAGAATGAAGGTTCACTCATCCCCCCTTGCCTTCCACCATCCCACTCCATTGCAAAAGCTTTTTCTTGACTCTATTATGTGAAAATCTCCTCCCAGTACTTTCCTTTATTACCCATTGACTCCATCTTTATACTATTATTACACCATTATATTCAATTCCCACCTGTGCCTTATATATACTCCTTCTATCTGCTCTTATAAATGAGAAGGTTCATATGAGTTATCAGCATCTTTTTCCCCATGAAGAAAAAAAACACAGTTCAACATCATTAAGTTCCTCATAATTAATCCTTCTCATTCACCCTCTCTATGCTTCACCTGAGAACTTTCTGTTTAGCTCTGGTTGTTTTAACAGGAAAGTTTGGAAGTCCCCTGTTTCATTGAAAGTCTATCTTTTCCCTGAAAGAAGATGTTCAGTTTTGCTGGATAATTGATTCTTGGTTGTAAGCCAAACTTTCTTGCCTTCTGGAATATCATATTCTAAGCCCTATGAGCCCTTAATGTAGATGTTGTCAAATCTTAAGTAATCCTGACTAAAGAGCCATGTTAGTTGAATTGCTTGTTTCTGGCAGCTTTTAGTATTTTCGCTTTGATTTGAGAGTTTTGGAATTTGACTATAATATTTCTGGGAGTTTTTTGTTTGGGATCTCTTTCAGGAGGTGATCGGTGAATTCCTTTAATTTCTATTTTACCCTCTGCTTCTAGGATTTCAGGGCAATTTTGCTGCGTTATTTCTTGAAAAATGAAGTCTAGGTTCTTTTCCTTGTCATGACTTTCAGGCAGCCCAATAATTTTAACATTATCTCTTCTGGATATGTTTTCTAGGTCAGTTGTTTTTCCAATGAGATATTTTATATTTTCTTCTAATTTTTTGTTCTTTTAGTATTGTTTTATTGTTTCTTGATTTCTCACAAAGTCATCAGTTTCCTTTAGCTCCATTCTACACTTGAAGGAGTTATTTTCTTCAGAGAGCATTTTTATCGCCTTTTCCAGCTGGCCAATTCTGCCTTTTAAGGCATTCTTTTCCTCATTTGCCTTTGGATTGTTTTTTTCCATTTGGCCCAAACTGATTTTTTTTGCAAGGCAATGGGGTTAAGTGGCTTGACCAAGGCCACACAGCTAGGAAATTATTAAGTGTCTGAGGCCAGATTTGAACTCAGGCACTCTTGACTCCAGGGTCAGTGCTCTATCCATCTAACCCCCCCCCCCCCAAACTGATTTTCAACATGGTATTTTCTTCTGTATTTTTTTTGTATTTCTTTCACCAAACTGCTGATGTGGTTTTCATAATTTACCTGTATTGTTCTTATTTCTCTTCCCAATTTTTCCTCTACCTCCCTTGTTTTTCTTTTTCTTTTTTTGTTTTTGTTTTGCAAGGCAAAGGGGTTAAGTTACTTGTCCAAGGTCACACAGCTAGGTAATTATTAAGTGTCTGAGGCCAGACTTGAACTTGGGTCCTCCTGACTCCAGGGCCAGTGCTCTATTCACTGTGCCACCTAGCCACTGCACCCCACTCTTACTTGTTCCTCAAAGTCTTTTTTTGAGCTCTTCTATTGCCCAAGTCCATTTCCTGTTTCTTTTGGAGGCTTTGGATACAGATGCTTTGACTCTGTCATCTCCTGAGTGTGTATTTTGGTCCTCCATGGGACCAAAGTAATTTTCTATGGTCAGATTCTTCTTTTTCTGTTGTTTGCTCATTTCCTCAACCTATGACCTATTTACCTCACTTCCACAGCCTTAGGGGGGTTGGGAAACCCTATAGAGACCTTAATTCCTCCAAGGTCTTATGAGAACCTCTGACTGCTTTGTTGCCCATACTCTGGATGTCCATAGGCCCTCTCCTCTACCCTGGAGCTGTGAGGAGGGTTCCTGTTCTGCTATGGTAGTATGGGGGCCCAGACTTCAACCTGGATTTGAGTATGGACAAAGCAACAGAGTCCTGCCCCAGGTAGAGCAGAGAGACTTCTGCAGTCTCTCCCCACTCCCTTATTGTCTGTGGGCTTGGCGCTCTGAAAATGCTGAGTGGCTCCACTGATTCCTGCTGCAGGTTCTCACTGCAGGGTTGCTGTGAGGCCAGCTCTCTGCACTCACTCTGGTGAGCCCCTTTAAGCTCTCTTTGGTGATCCCTGGGCTAAGAGGTCTGGAAACCTCCCCCTCTGCCATGGACTCCAGAGTCCCCAGGGACCCAGGCCTGGCAGGCAGTGCTTCAAAGACCAGAGCAGGTTTGTTCCCACCAGTTGCACTGCATTGTGTCTGCTCTGTGGTCTTTCCAACCCCTGGTCCTGGTGAAACAGACCTTTTCTTCAGATCTTCTAAGTTGTCTTGGCCTGAGAAATTTTATCACTCAGTCTTTCTGTGGGTTCTGCCCCTCTAAATTTTGTCTAGAGTCATACTTTGACAGCTTTTTCAGCATTTGGGAAAGAATTTCTGGGAATTCCTGCCCTCGTACTGCCTTCTTGGCTCCACCCTCCCAACTCCATTCATTAAAAGCATTCTTAATACCTAACCCTCAGGGTGAATTTTCTAATCCTCCTACCTTAGCCTCTGTTGGAGGCTAAATTATGTGGAGAGAAGGTCATTTCACTTGCTGGTGTTAATACTGACTCAATACTCTTACGTATTATGAACCTGTAAACTCCACCACTGCCAAAAATTTTCACAACAGCAACAATCCATTGCCCAAATTCAGTGATGTATGCATTAATTGGTTTTCCATTTTTTGCATTTATATTTGGATGTTTGGAGAAAAAAACCCAAACCTCTGATGTGAAGGCTGCTCATTCACCTTTGGTGTTTACCTGATTTACTCAACTCTCACCTGTGGCTCCGAAAAGCTACAGCATGCATATTTTTTAATAGCATCCAAATTTTTAAAATTTATATTTTTATTCATTTACACATTACTAAAATAGACTTGTTGTAAGAGTAAACATAATTCCCCCTCCCCCCACAATAATTAAAAAAATCTCATGAGAAATAAAGTGAAAGAAAGAGGAAAAAATGCGCTTCAGTCTGTGGTCAGATACCTTTAGTTCTGTCTCTGTGGTGAATTGCATTCTTTATCATAAATCCATCAGAGAAGTTATTTCCATATTTTTACACAGTTGCTATTGCTGATTGTAATTACCTCCATCCATTCCTCTCCACTCCTAATTATTTTATTTTCTCTCTTCTTTCACTCTGTCCCTCTTCAAAAGTGTGTTGTGGGGCAGCCAAATGGCAGCGGATAGAGCACTGGTCCTGGGGACAGGAGGCCCCAAGCTCTGACTCTACCCAGAGACCCAGCAATCACTAAGCAGTGTGGTCCCAGCCCTCTCCCATGATTTTCCCTCTCCTCTATCACCTACATACCCCCCTCCCCTCCCCTTGGTCCCCTTTATCCCATCCCATCCCTTTCCACTCCTTTTTCTTCTAGATTTCTATACCCTATTAACTATATGTGGTTGTTTCCTCTCTGAGCCATTTCCAATGAGAATGAAGGCTCCCTCATTCTCCCTCACCTTCCCTCTTCCACTCCATTGCAAAATCTTTTCCTTAACTCTTTTACATGATATATCTTAGCCTATTCTACCTCTCTTTTCCCATTCCTTTTTCACCCATACACTCCATTTTTACAATATATTATATACCTTCAAATTCAGCTCCCTCCTGTACCTTTTCTAAATATGCTCCTTCTAAATGCTCTATTAAATGAGACTGTTCATATGCATATTATCAACATCTGCTTTCTATGCAGGGATACAAGCAGTTCAATATCATTAAATACCTCATGATTTACCCTTCTCGTCCACTCTCTCTGTTCTTCACCTGAGTCTTGTACTTGAAGATCAGACTTTCTGTTCAGGTCCAGCTGTTTCAACAGGAATACTTGAAAGTCACCTGTTTTAATGAATGTTCATCTTTTCCCTTGGAAGAGGATGTTCAGTTTGGTTGCATTCCAACCTCTTTTGCCTTCAAGAATATCATATTCTAAGGCCCTATGAGCCCTTAATGTGGATGCTATTAAGTCCTGTGTAATCCTGACTGTAGCTCCATGATATTTGAATTGTTTCTTTTTGGCTGCTTGTAATATTTTTCTCTTTGACTTGGAAGTTCTGGAATTTCACTATAATATTACTGGGGTGGGGTTATTTTTTTGGATCTCTTTCAGGAGATCTCAATTTCTACTTTACCCTCTGCTTCTAGGATATCAGGACAATTTTCCTGTAGAAATTCTTTAAAAATGAAATCAAGGCTCTTTTCCAGGTTATTACTTTCAGGTAGTCCAATAATTTTTAAATTGCCTCTCCTGGCTCTGTTCTCCAGATCAGTTGTTTTTCCCAGTGAGATATTTCACATTTTCTTCTAGTTTTTCATTATTTTGATATTTCTTTATTGTTTCTTGATTCCTTGCAAAGTCATCAGTTTTCTTTAGCTCCATTCTGCATTTGAAGTTGTTTTTTTTCAGAGAGCTTTCTTATCTCCTTTTCTATCTGGTCAATTCTGATTTTTAAGGTATTCTTCTCTTCATTAACTTTTTGGACAGCTTTTTCTATTTGACCTCAACTGTTTTTTTTAACATGTTGTTTTCTTCAGCATTTTTTGGATTTGCTCAACTAACCTGCTGACTTGATTTTCATGTTTTTTCCTGTATCTCCTTTGTTTTGCTTCCCCATTTTTCCTTTAACTCCCTTACTTGATTTTCAAAATCTTTTTTGAGCTCTGCCATAACCTGAGCCCAATTCCTATTTTTCTTGGAGGTTTTGGATGCAGAAGCTTGGACTTTGTCATCTTCTGAGTGTGTGCTTTGATCCTCCATGGGACCAAATAATTGACTCTGGTCAGGTTCCTTTTTTTGTTTACTCATTTCCCTAGCCTGTGCCCTGGTTTTGGGGTGCTTACCTAGCTTTTGAGTTGTTATTGGGACACCCCTGCAAGGACCTCAGTTCCTTCAATGTCTTATGAGGGGCTCTGACTGCTCTCTTGGTCTGTGCTCTGGTCTGTAGATGACCACAAGCCCTCCTCTCTGCTCTGGAGCTGTGAGGAGGGTCCCTACTCCACTATGGCAGTATGGGGGGGTCCAGACTGTGGCCAGGGTCTGACTATGAACAAAGCACAAGCGTTTTGTCCTAGGGACAGAGGAGAGACCTCAGCAGTCTCCCCCTCCCCCTTACCTTCCATGGGCTAAGTGCTCTGGAAGCAGCTGTGGTGGGGGGGACGCCCTGCTGGATGGCTCTGTGGGCCTGCTTTTGTTTCCTAGGATCTGGGCTGTGCTGAGGGTTGCACTGAGGGCCATGATGGCCTGGGCTTCTTGCTTACTCTGGTAGAGATTTCCCTGCTGATCTTCCAAGTTGTGCTTGGTGTTCCCTGGGTTGGCAGGTCAGGAAATTGCTTCTGCTGCCATGAGCCAGTGCTCCCAGGGATACAGGCTCACTGTGGACTGTTTCTAGAAGGCTGGAACTCCTTCGCTTAGCAGTGATCCTGGCTGCACTGCTGCCTACTCCAACCCCATGGAACAGAGCCTTCCCACAATCTTCCAGGTTACCTTGGGCTGGAGAATTGCTTCATTGGATCTTTCTGTCAGTTCTGTCTCTTGAAAATTTAATTAGAGTCATAATTTTAAAGTTTTGGGAATATTTTGGAGAGAGCTCCTGGGAAATGCTGTCCTCATGCCATCATCTTGGCTTTGTCCAGTTGTAGCACACACAGCAATCACACCTGGGAAAAACTGTCTTGGTAGATGATCTAAACCAACTTGAGGGTAGCCCAAAACCTCAAGTCCCTGAGTGAATTAGGGGTGTCAACCTCAAGCATGTGAAGACTTCTCCTGGTAGATTAAGGTGCTTGTAGTACTGCAGTCCCAGCCATGCCAGTCCTGATTTTTAGACTGGTATTGGATTTTCATGACTCAGGAAGAGAGAGGCTGATGACTTTGTGAAATTCTGCTTCACTTAAATCCCTTTCACTAGAAAGTCAAGACATTACCCACTATGTGATTGGTCCTCTTTGAAAATGGACAAACAGCAACATTCATATTTGACCATTAAATGGCACATATAGCTGTTTCCTCTAGAATTCCATGTTTACCCTTGTGACTTGCATATTGGGGTGTTGTGGGGCTCAAAATAAGATAATGGGAGTTAAGCATTCTGAAAACTTTAAACACCATGTAGACATAAGTCATCATTATTATTGTTGCTATTTATATCACTGTTACTTGATTCATTCCCTGAATCTTCTACTGTACTGAACTCAAATAATGTTCATAGAATAATATTTGTTGTTGTTCAGTTGCTTCTGACTTTTTAAACTCCATTTGAGGTTTTCTTTGCAAAGATATTGGAATGGTTTTCCATTTCCTTCTTTAGCTCAAGTTACAGATGAGGATTTGAGGCAAACAGGATTAAGTGACTTGTCCAAGGTCACACAGCTAGTAAATGTTTGAAGTTATATTTGAACTCAGATCATCTGAACTCAATGTCAGTTCTCTATCCACTGTCCTCATAGAAGAATATATAGTGCTGGTAAATGTTTAACAACTGTACTCTCTGGTAGAAAAAGTATAGAGGACAACATTTTTCTGTTTTCTTTCCTTTTTATGAAAAAATATTTTTATTTCATTAGATATTTCTCAATTATATGTAATTTTTTTAGGTTTTTGCAAGGCAAATGGGATTAAGTGGCTTACCCAAGGCCACACAGCTAGGTAAATATTAAATGTCTGAGGCCAGATTTGAACTCAGGTACTCCTGATTCCAGGGCTGGTGCCCTATCCATTGCGCCACCTAGCCACCCCCAATTATATGTAATTTAAAAATTTTTTCTTTTTGCAAGGCAATGGGATTAAGGCCACACAGCTAGGTAATTATTAAGTGTCTGAGTACAGATTTGAACTTAGGTCCTCCTGACTCCAGGACCAGTGCTCTATCCATTGCACCACCTAGCTGCCTTAAGTACACACTTTTAAGTTTAATTTGCATTATTAACATTATCTCTATCACTTAATCTTAAGTCTAGAAACCATCTACAAATTAATAACTCAAGTACTTTCTTGTAATAATTGCCAATTGAGGTGTAAATGTTTATACTGAAAGTTTGACAATTTAACAAGACTCTGGGCTGGAGAATTTGTTCATGTTTTATGGTATGGATATGCTGAGCAAATTCTGAGCTCCTACTTTTCTTCCTGGGAAGAGTCAGACCAGAGGAGCTAGTTTCCCTGAACTCCTGTTCTTGAGATCTGCTTCTCTCTACCAAGCATTGTCTATGAGTGTGTGGATTTGTGGATTCATTCAATTTTGATTTTTCTACTCACTGGTTAACCCCATATCCATTTGAACATGAATATTTTGGTGAGTGACAGTCATTGTCATAATGGTTTCTGTTTCTTATTGAAGTGTAAATCTATGATAAAACACTGTACATTGCATTTTGCTCTTGAAATAAGATGAATAAACACTACTTAATAATAAAATAAAACAAGTTAGAGTGCTACAATAAACATCTTTGGAATGAGGTCTTTGTTCTTCTAAAACCTGCAAGTCTCTAGTCATGGGATTGGTACAGATCCAACTGTTTTAGAACCTGTACAATTTGAGCCCTTCCCTGAGTGAAGAAGTGTAATTTATAGGTCTAATTTATATTCCCCATAAGCCTGTTAATCAGTCTTAGATGCAGGAAATATGGGTTCAGAGTCTTGATTCATTCATCACATAGGAACATAGGAACTAGAATGAAGGATTTGATTAAAAGAACTCAACAAGGTCTGGTTGATGTTAGTCTTCTGACCCCATCAAATCACAGCTAACCTATCAAAAATTGCCTCAAAAGTTGCATCATTCTCTCTACTGTTGGTATGTTTCTACTTTTTTCTCATTTCCTGTCAGCAGCCTCAAGCCCTAAAATCCCCATTGCTCTATATGCAAGGTGACAGTTTGAGAAAGGCACTATCTAATCCTTGGGATGCAGCCTTTCTTCCTCTTCAACTCTTAGAATCCTTGTCTTCTTTCAGGGATTAGCTGAGGTGTATGAGATTGCTGTATTTTTGTACTGGTTGGCCATAAGCCTGGCACTGGATTACTCTGGTATCTGTGTCTCTGACATAGGACTTTTCAGTAGATGTTGACGAACTCCATATTTTCCCTATCACCCCAGACTTGGAAATCCCCTTTAGCAAGTCAGCATGATGGTGGGAAATGTAACCTCATTCTGTATTCCATCTTTACTCTAGACCAATCAAAATCTAATGTAACCATCTGTCTGCTTTGATATTTCCCTGGTCACTGAGAGGTTTTGGAATAGCCTCATTAATAAATGATCATGCTTTTTGTGCCTCAGTTTATCTCTATTGCCTGATATCACCTCTTTCTTCTGAGATGTTAGTCCCCTGTACTATATCAGGAACTGACTTCTCCCTTGTCCCTCACCACAAACTTCCCTCAAGCCTGCCCTTTATGTTAATTTGCCTGTCATTTCACCTGAATGAAAAAAGGGTGAACAGGTAAGTTTTGAGTGTTTGTGGTAGGAATAAAGAACACTGAGTAACTTGCTACATGTTATATATATAGTATGCAGCTCCCAAGGATGTCTCCAGCTGATTGGAAAGACCAAAGATCTGAAAGTAAGAACAGTTAGGTTTGAGATAATTCAATTTAACAAATAATTATTAAATACCTATTCCATTAATGGAATACTACTGTGCTATAAGAAATGATGAGCAGATTGATTTTAGAAAATCTTGGGAAGACTTGTAGGAAGTAATGTTGAGTGAAATGAGCAGAATCCAGAGAACTTTGTATATATTAGCATCAGTATTGTTCAAGGAATAACTTGTGAATGACTAAGCTATTCTGAGTAATACAATCATTCCAATCAATTACAAAGGACATATGAAGGAAAATGCTATCCAACTTTCAAGAAAGATTTGATGTATGGAAGTATGGTTTCATATATATGTATCAAGTGTTGACCTTCTCTAATGTGGTCATTGGGAGGGAGACACTGAGGGAGACAACTTGGAACCAAAAAATAAGATAAGATAAAATTTTAAAATGCCTATTACATGCAAGATTCTGTTAAGTTCTAGGGATTCAAAGACATGAATGAAACAGTAAATGTTTTCAAGGGCCTCATAATCTACTTCAGTGTGTAACTTGTATACAAATAAGTGGAGTTGAAGGAGAATTGAGGCAGAGACAACTCTAACAATCTGGGGAATCACCTGAAGCTTCACAGAGGAGATAGAACCTGATTTGAGCCTTGACTGAAGACAAAGATTCCCTCCTCCTTCTTCCCTTCCTTCCTTCCCTTCAATCTTAATTGTCTGAGATACTGAAAGATTAAGTGACTGCTGTAGATCACAGTCAGTGTGTATTAGAGTTGTGACTAAACCTAAGATCTCTTGCTAGAGGGACAAAATACTTTTTTTGCTAGTGTCTCCTTATTAAGATTATTAATGATGATGATGACATCATTACAACATACTGTTTAGTCTTGCACTAAAGAGACCCTGTGGAATATGCTCCATACTTTCAAGCATAGAGCTATAGTAGACCCTTAATCAACACTTATTGATCCAATAGATAATGCTGGTAGCATGATGGTTCAAAGACTAATATGTAGAATTTGGAGACAGGAAGACCAGAATTCAAATCCCATCTTAGCCATTTTCTAGTTTTGTGACCCTGGGAAAGTTACTTTACTTTTGTGTCTGTAAAACAGGGAAAATAATAACACTTTTCTCCCAGAATTGTTCTGAAGGTAAAAGTGATAAATTACTTTTCAAACTTTAAAGAGCTTTATAAAAGAGCTATTATTATTGGAATTCAAATGATGAATAATATGTATCTAAGTTGAACTGAATGATGAAGGTTAATGGCTTTGGGATGAATCATTCTCCCTCTTTAGATTCTGGTTTTCTCTTCTGTAGAATGAGGGAGTCAAACTAGATGGTCTCTAAAATCTCTTTCAACCTTTTCTCCTACGACAGCTAGAGAAACTAATTCCAGAGGGTTGAAGCAACATTTTCCTTTCAAGTTCACTCTTCCATAGCACCTAGGTCGTTGTAGTGGCACAAATGTCTTTCTTGGCGTCAGATACAGCAGAATTTGAATCCAGGCTCAGACACTTGCTAGGTGTATGATCCTGAGCAAATCACTTAACCACTCTCAGCCTCAACTTTCTGCAAAATGGAGATGATGATTCCTAACTCTTCAGTTGTGAGGATCAAAAGAAATATTATATGTAAAATGCCTTGCAAATCTTAAAGGTCTATATACATTTTAGTTATCATTGCCCTTCCCCCTAAGTCCCTCTTATCCCCCCCCCCCAAGATAACAACAGCAACCCATTCCAGAGGCTTGATTTTATTGTGTAGTTTTGTTTTTCCAATTCTAAATGCCATAAACAAGCTGTGGAGACGATACACATGATCACAGGACAAGACAGCAATGCCAGTGGTTGTGGGGAGCTGGGTTCTGGTTTTTTAAGATCTCATTTCATGAAGATTGGCACCATTTATTGGTCTTTCTCCCTTGTCTTCCTCAGAAAATTCTACTGTGAGTCTGTGATGTCACCAGAGAAATACCTGAGCATTTCAATTAATAGGGAAGAGGGATAGGAATATTTTAGAAGGACTGCTGTCTCAGGGACATGGCTACCACTTAGACCTATACCATTAGCTCACTGTCTAGTCTCTTCAAACAAGAGGCTTCCTTCATAGAGAAGGATTCAATGAGTCTGACTTGTTCATCAACTTCTGGGTTTGAATTCTGGTAACTTTTGTGAAAGAGTGTGTGTGTGTGTGTGTGTGTGTGTGTGTGTGTGTGTGTGTAGGGGGGGGAAATGGGCAGAAGATGATAGGATGAGGAAGATGGATATACTGGGAGATTTACCATCCCTGTTTTTCCCCCTAGAGCCCTTTCACTAGGGTAGGATGCAGAGATTAGAAGGGGCATTCCTCAGGAAGTTCATTTTTCTCTCTCTGCCTCTTCTTCACCTCCATCCTCCTCACTTTTTAAGTCCTTCTGCATTCTCTGCTAGGCTTATTGCTAGAGGGGGATTTTCTGAAAAGGGTAAAGATGGAGGCATTTCCAATTGCTCTTCCTGGTGTGGTTCTTTCTAGCTCTATAAGGATAGCATGGCAGGTTTGGGAAACCTAGAATCTCTATCTCCTTAAACTCAATAATGGTTCCAATGTTTTCCCATTTTGACTCCTGACACATGACACCTCCCACATACTGCTTCCCCTGTATCATTCTTGGTCCTCCTAAATTCAGGCAGGGACAGACCCCAAGACCTCTCCAACCCCCATGCCAACATGTATATCCTCTTTGGAGCCTCTCTTGAAGTCATAGCAAACAGTCCTTGCCAATCCCAAAGCAGGCTTGATCTCTCCTCTGTCCCTGGTCTCTCCCCTTGCTCCCTGTTTTATAAACTTCTGAAGGAAAGAAAAGAAGAAAAATAACCCCAAACAAATCACAGAAGCAGCCCTGGAATGACAAATACAAAAATGCAGCCGGTAATACCAGGTAAAGGGAGTAAGGGGTTCGAGGTGGCAAGGAGGAGGAGAGTAGGTGGATGATGGCATGCGGAACTAGGATTCCTCTATAGGGGTGGGTTCTCTGCCTCCTTTCACCCCCCAGGGTTGGGGGGTGAAGTGGGGCAGCCAGCTCAGAGAGAGAGAGAGAGAGAGAGAGAGAGAGAGAGAGAGAGAGAGAGAGGACTCCTGGGGTTTGGCCTCATCTTTTCTGTCTTCTCCATATCCCCCAGCTAATCACAGGCATTCAAAATCTGTGGCCTGTAGGAGGGGGAGGGAGAGCAGCAGCAGCAGCAGCCAGGAAGTGTTCTGGACCAGCAGGCTCATGACCCCACAGGTTTGCAGTTTATCTGATGAGAAAGAAGAGAGCAAGGGCATCATGGAAAAATGGAGAGGATGGGGAAGAGGGAAGAGCTAGACCCAGCTGTAACTTGGAGTAGCATGTGGACACTGTCATGCATGGTGGGACATGCCCTAAGCTTCAGATCTGGTATAGTTGCTTCCCCTCTTGCCCAAATAGGAACACAACTTTCTAGAGAAGGAGAATGAAGAGATCACCAAAAGGATTGGTCTCTTTGGGCAATGAAGATACTTAATGATTACTGAAAATGGTTACTGAAATTAAACTGAATGTGGCAACAGTTAATAGTGGCTTTGGGAAGGGGGAGAAGAGGTGGCAGAATGGACACTCTTTCTTGATAACAAAATTCCCCTCCGTCTCCTTCCAAATTCCAAAGGACTCCTGGGTGTACTTGTTCCAGTTGAAATCAGACTGAATAATCCTTTCCTGAAATCCCATAAAACTGTGTTGACCTGAGAATCCACCCAAGCCTGTTTGCCAAGTCCTGCCTATCCTACTTCTGTCCCAGGGTTTCCATTATTTATTTATTTATTTATTTTTTTGCTCTAAAGAAACCACTCCTCCCCAAGTTCATTAACATTCCATTCAGGGGCTTTTTTTGCTGGTCTCTGGGACTCTCTTCTGATTGTTCCACTGTTCCCTTTGTACACCCTCCCCATCCTCCTAGACTTTGGGATTCCCCTCACCTTTGTAGACAGTGATGTTCTTGCTGACAAGGGAGTTGGGAATCCCAGAAGCTCGCAGGTCACAGGCATAGATACCCTCATCTTTTGGGGTGAAGTCTTTCAGAGAGAGGGCCATATAGTTATGGAAGAGGGAGAGGTTGACTCGGTTCCGGTAGGCATGCTCTGGCACTCCAATTGTGGAGTTCAGCACATGTTTGTATTTCTCCCGGGTCAGGCTGAACTCATATTGAAGTGGGGACTTGGTGTTATTTTCATAGCGGCAGTCTACCCTCAGGTTCTTGTCCACCATACAAGCTGTCAGACTGGTCACCTTCTGTCCATAGGCCACCTGCAATACTGGTAGATACAACCAACCATCCCTTATTGTGACTTGACTTGGGATCTCCCAATAGCTGGCAGTAAGTAGGAATAGGGAGTTTATAGAGAGAAAGGGACCCTGGATGAAATCTAATTCTTCTCATATTCCTTATGAAACTCCACACCCTCATTCTAAAAGAACAGAAACATAGGGCTGTTGTTTTTTGTTTTTCTGTGTTCCTGGGAATGGGCAGGCAGTGGAAAGATGTGTGAGGTGTAAGTCATGTAAGTTCCATGTAAGCCATCCACCCCTCCTCACATGACCCCTGAAGAATTACGCCACTTGCCCTGTCTCCCCATTAGGAGATATCATCCTGTTTATGGATTGAATTTTAGGTTTTCTCCACTGAGAGAAGTCCCAATGAGACCAACCTTCCTTTAGGTAGAGAGACTCATCCCCACAACCCCTCAATCTGTTACCTGTCAACAGGACAATGATGCCAATCTTGGGACTCAACATGTCAAGATGAAGGTACAGCCTCAGGTACAGTCAAAGTGTCACCAGTCAGACACAGAGGCACACCTGAGAGAAAGATGATAGTCATAGAACTATACTCACTAACGGGGAGGTCCCTTATTTTGTAAAGGTTTACATGGAACTTTGTAAGCTGTTTCAATACAATAGCATATCATTTAAGCTTCACAATAGTAGAGACAATCAAGATATAGTACAAAGAACACCAGGTCTGGAGTCAGAATTTCCAGGTTCTCAGCTTCTGGTTCTGATAATTACTGCTCATGTGACCCCAGGCAAGTCACCTATCTCTAGATTTGTTCTTCCTCTGTAACATGGGAAGGAGGTTGGATTTTTAAGGTTCCTTCTAGCTTTAAATTTGTGATCCTAGTATCTCCTGCCTAGTGGTTCAGAAATTTAGACAGGGAGTGGCCGGGGCAAGGCCAAATACCAATTTAGTGAAAGAGGGAGGGTATGAACTTAGGTTTTTCTTTTCCCAGGCTTGCCATCCAGACCACTGAGTCTATATATCCATCAATCAATCAGCATGAATTTGGAAGGGGGCATCTGCTTGTTCTAGGTTCTGGGGACACAGTCTTTGCCCCCTAGGAGGTTATGCTCTATCTTGGAAGACAGTATGTATAAATGTAAATATGCTCAAAGTTTCTAATTTTTAAAAATACTTGTCTCCTGTCTTATTAGTGAGTGGGCTAGCTTGATAGCTGGTTTTCTCTCCAGGCTAGAGGAATAAGTGACCTGCTTATAATGATATATATGCATACTATATGGAGGGAAGAGGTTAAAGATAATTACAGGTATGTGTATATGGGAGTTGCTAAGGGTATTTCTAGATGCACAGTTGAGAATAAGAGGATGTGTGTGTGTGTGTGTGTGTGTGTGTGTGTGTGTGTGTGTGTGTATGAAATGTACTTCCAGATTTAGGTAGAGGCTATTTTTCCAGCCAAGGAAAGATCCTCTGATCCCTTTCTCTTATCTCCGCACGCCCCTCCCCTCTTTCCCCCAATTTCCCCCCTTCGTGTAGTTTCCCAGATTTACTCCAGGGGGCTCCACCCTGCTGGCTTTGCGCCCAATCTTCCTAGTGAGAATCAGATGAGCCGTGCCTAATCCGGTTTCCAGAATTGACCATCCTCAGAATATCCCTAGGGCATCAAACATCCAAGCCAGTCTTGGCCATCGAGGACCGGCGCCAAGAACGCACGTGTGTGCCCTTGGGAGTGGTGAGTATATCCTATGGGAAATGGAATGGGGAAGGTGGGGTGGGGTGATCAGGTGGAGTGATGCACGGGAAGGGGAAGAGAATCTCTGACAATCATGAATACATCTGTGTTGGAGAGCTGGGGACACCCAATTGGGGAACCAAGAGTTTTCATCTCCCTGGTCCTCAAACGCTGGGCATTATTAGCTTTTAGCATCTCAAGTGTAACTGTGGGAGAGTGGAGCAAGAAAGGTGAGAATGATAAGGTTTAGGTAAGATGGCCAGTTTTTCCTGAGTCTGATTTTGGGGGCAATGGGTGGGGGAGAGAAAGGGGTAATTTTGTGGGTTCAATCTGCCAAAAAGAGTAGGGAAGAAGGGGGCGGGAGGAGAGGCAGGAAAGAGAGAAAGAGAGAGAAGAGACAGAGACAGAGAGAACAGTGCAGCAGAACAAGGGAGGAAAGATGAGATGAGAGCAAAGAGGTAAGATTTTGGCAGGGAGGGAATTGGGGGATAGGAAGGGCAAAGAGGAAACAGATGAGGGAAGGAGAGGGAAGCGGAGAAAAAGGAGTAGAAGGCGGGTTGAATAGGTTGGATTAATTTTCTCTCCCTCCTAACCTAGCTCTCAGGGAAGTCTTCTGCATTAGGACCTCCAGTGCCATTAGCTCTCCATCTTTAGCACACTCCTCCTCTCCCTAATTCTGCATCCCTCCCTTCTCAGACTCTTCAGTCTTCTCCTCCCCCTCCTCCCAGACTAGACCCCTCCCACTTCTGCCGGGCTCCCTCCTCCGGCCCCTCCCTCCCGCCTGCCCTCTCCCCTCCCCCGGCACTGCGGCTCAGCTTCTTCCCGCACCGAAGGGTGCTCCCTATTCCTGCAGCTGGTTCACCCGCAGAGCTTGAAGTCTGCTAGGCTCAAATCCCCGGGTTTCTCATGAGGGAGCCTCTGAGGATCGGCGATCCAAGCTCCCATTTCGATAGGAGTTTGAGATATGAGGTGTCTGTTAAGGACCGGGGAGAGGGATTGCGAGCTAAACAAGGTCAGGGACTTGCCTATACCCCCCCCCCCCCGCCCCAAGCTCCCCCCCCCAACCCCCCAGGGCTTGTCCAGTTCCCCGCGATTGGGGTAATTCTCTTTTGGCTGGTAGAAGGGAGGGGACTCCAGGTTAAGCAGGAGACTTCTCTCTCTCGGGCCTCCCTCCCACCTCCGCCAGCCCAGGGCATTTTAACCTTCTGTCCTGCCACCTTCTGTCTTTCCTCTGCAGCGACCTTCCCTGCTATGCAGCTGTTCAGACTCCTGTCCACCTCGCCAGCCTTCCGTGCTCGCTATTTCTCTGGGTCGCCCCGCAATGCACAGCACCCCCATTCCTAAACCCCTGGGGTCGTCCAGGACTGTCTCCTTCACCTTGGTATTCCCCAGGTAGAGGAACGAGCAGAGGTTGCTGCCCAGGGAGGGACGGCTCAGGATTGCAAACTCAGGCTACGCCTCTCTGGCTGCCCCCTGCCCCCTAGAATCATCCCAAAGCTGGAGCTGGGCCCCGTCCCGTAAGCCTACCTGTGGGCCAAGCCTCGCCGCCGCCTCCGCCTCCGCCACCGCTTTCTCAGCAAGATGAGAGGGTGTCGGAGAGGTTGTCCGTAAGCCTCAGAACGGGGCTCCGAGCCCGCAGTTTCAGACTGGGGACTAGAGGGAGGGGCAGAGAAGCTCCACCAATCAGCTTCTAGATAGGGGATTGACTGGGGTGGGGGTGCAGGGACATAGTTGGAGAAGAAGGGCTTGCGAGGGAAGCGGGGGTGGTGGTGGGGGTTGCTAAACCGCCCTGCGGGAGAGCAAATGGTTCTGCGGTTGTTTAGGATAGACCCACCCAAGATTGGGAAGGAGAGAGTCCTGAACATCTTCCATGTCTCTCTTCCTTTTTCCCCTTCATCTACTCTACCCTTTCCATTTTTTTTTTCCAGAAGGCTTCAAGGGAAGCCTGGAGTGCAGGATCCGAGCATCTATACTCGTCCCTCTTCATCTCATCCCAATTGTGATGAATTTTAAAGTCCCTCCAGCCCCATTAGTCTCACATCTTCCTCTACCTCTTAGGCTTTTACACCCTATGATTTTATGTTTCCATCCTAGAGGCTTGAGTTTTGGGATTTTCCAACATGCCTCCATAGGAAGCTTAGGAATTTTTCCATAACTGAATAACCCCTGAGAGGCAGGGAAGGCTGGCAATGCTTAGACAAAGAGAATTGCGTATCTTTTCTCTGGTATCTGCCCTGTGCTGGTGGGTTCCATTCCTCCTGATCTCTATCGACTTCAAATACATCTCTTCCCTGCTTCTGGCGCTTCTGTTCCATTGATTTTCAGCCTAGACAGCTAGGGAATGCTTCCCCCAAAACAGTCCCCCTCCCCAATTCCCTTGAGGCAATGAGCTTATTTTCCCCTTGTTTAGTCTTTAGTGGTCTGGCAAGCAAGTGTGGAGGGGGAGGATGGCATCAGAAAAGGGTACATGGAAGAGGTGGCACCAGAGCAGAGCTTTGAAACGAGATGAAGAATCTGAGAGGTGAGAGAAAAAAGTGCATTTCTATTATCAGAATCAGTGTTTCAGCCATGCGTGGAGGCAGAAGATGGCATGGTTAGTTCTGCAAACATCTAGTAGTTAATTAGACTGGGGTTGGGAGTTCGTAATTGAGAGTAATTTAAAAATGGAAGGTGGAAACAAATCAAAATAAGATTGGGGAGGACTTTAAATGATAGACTAAAGAGCTTGTATTTTATCTTATATTTGGGAATCACTAAATTAAAAAAGTTAATTGTTGCCTTTTGATTTTATGTCATTTCCAAATGGACCCCTTTCCACTGAACTTTCCCTTGTTATGAAGATTTAAAAAAACAAAAACCATCAAACAATTCAGTAAAACCAATTGACAACAGTTGCATCTGACCACCCCTATATTCCTCCATCTTTCCAATAAAAAAAGGAGGGAGGTTGGTTTTCTCATCTGTTCTCTAGGGCCATGCTTTGTCATAATTGCACAGCTAAAGATTTCTTAGCAGTAGAGCAACCTGTACCTTGTAAGATTATTTTGGCAACTGTGGAAAGGATGAATTTGGAGAGCTAAGATGCTTCCAGCACTAAAATTCTTGACTTTATGAATTTCTGATAAACAATCTCCCTTACTAGTTCCATCTACCCCATAAACCAATGTAGAAAGGAGAATGAGGTCTTTTCTTTACAGCCTGTAGATGACCTCCAGAGTTGTCATTTACAGTAATGGAAAGAAAGAGCCAAGACTGGCTTCTGTGAAAATGTACAAGGCATGCTTATCAAATCTATAAATGGCACAAAGCTGTGAGAGACAGCTAGGAAATACTTCAGATGGTATAATGAGAATTTTAAAAGAACTGTCAAATTGAAATGAGGAAATTTGGAAAACAAACTGTTTTCTGTCCAGGTTCAACACACCAGTAACACAAATACATATCTCTAAGGTCCCTTTGGTGATAATATTCCAGATGCTTTGACCTGCTCTGTGCTATTCTGGGAATGTGAGTAAGAAATGACCTACTTGCTGGGGTCCCCAAGCTCACTGTCTATGAAGGAGGCAATGCTTAGGTGGTATTTAGAATAAGGGAAACTTTTAAGAGGGTGTGGCCATCGTGTGTGTGTGTGTGTGTGTGTGTGTGTGTGTGTGTGTGTGTGTGTTACAAAAGGTTCATTCTTTGTGAACTCTACCTTACTGGCTTAATTATGGTTTGGAAGAGGAAGAAGATGCTGAAATCTTCTGCCTTCAGTTACAAACCTTATCCTATTTTTACATATATATGGGAGAGGTCTCATGCAGGACCATTTTAGTGCATCGGTATGCTCAGAAGCAGAGAGAAGGATGTCTCTTGGAAGAAAAAAGTAGAAACAGTTTAAGTTCAGTCAAGGCTGGATTTCCTAATGGTCTGCCTTCTGCCCAAAAAAAAGTCTTCCCACACAATGGGGAACAATTTTCATTTCACTTATTACACTGCTGAAATTTATACCAATTAGGGCTCATTTGGCTTAACTAGGGTAGGAAGTGCAGAAAAGGGGCTATAAATTTATATTTCATACCTTAGTAAGAATCATATTGTTTTTCTTCCAACCTGTTCTCATCTTCATGGGGAAAGAATTTTGGTTTGGGGAGGGGTTGTTGACATTGTAAAATTGTGAAAGACTTTATTGGGGGAGGGGCAGGTTTAGAGATGTGAGTCATAATTCATCAATTTGAATCCAGAAAATGAGTAGAGATGGGATAAGTGTGTGAAATATTTATTTGGACTCTAGTAATTATCAACCTAGTCCGTCCCTGAAAATCTTGAAGAGACATGATACTGGTAGTAATCTGAAATGGTTGGAAGGGACTGGAAGGTTTTGAAGAAGAATGAAAGGAAGATTTGGAGGTGGAGGTGGAGAGTTGGATGTCAGGTGCTAGTGTTATGACTCAAGTTGAGGCTAAACCATATGGGAATGAGAATGGAGAGCCCATAAATAATAATAGCTTCAATTTATGGAGTGCTTTACCACCCAGTGGGGTGAATAGCTATATTACGATTATTAGCACAATTATAGAGAGGTCTACTTTCTTAGGTCAACCTGGGACTGAGGAGGATGAGTTAGGTGGTTTGCTTAAAAGTCTTGGTTTTTGAGAATGTTTACTGTCAAAGTGTTTTGGCACTCTCACAGTGCTTTGCTATTTTAAGTGGGTTCTTGGTTTTACTACTATGTGATGTCATGTTAACTAACATTATAAAAATAATGTGGTCTTTTAAGGAAGACAATTTGCTTTCAAATCAGGAACTTTTGAGCAGGAAGTATGGAGTCTCAGATAATCATTAGAGCATTCACAATTAAGGGTTCTGGCTACATGAGTTTGTACTTACAAAAAAAATTAACAGAAACAAAGAATGTCAGTAGGTAGAGAGCTGGCTTCAAAGGTAGGAAGAGATGGTTTCAAGTCCCATCTCTGCTATTTGATCCTGAATAAGTCATTTCCCTTCCTCAATGCCACAGAAACCTTTGTAAGACATAGAGACAGTGAGATAGAATTGGTGTCTCATCAAAAAATTTAAAACCCCTCAGTTTTTATAGACCTGTAGATTTAGTGCTGAAAGGGATTAACATGTCATCTTGTTCAACCTGAATAACTTACAAATGAGGAAGCACCATGATGCACTGGGTAGAATGACTGTTTTTGAAGTCAAAGGACATGAGTTTGAATCCTGGCTATAATACTTATAATTTATGTGACCTTGGGCAAATCATTTTACTTTAATCTACAATTACTTTACATTACTGAGTAAATAAAAGCAGTTGCACTAGAAACCCCCTGAATTCCTACCAGTTCTAGAGCTATTGTTTTGTGATCTAAAACCAGAGAAACTAAATGGTTTTCCTAAGATCATACAAGTTGTAAGTCAAAGAGTAAGAATTGAACCCAGATCATCTTATTTCATATCCAACATTCTTCCCCCATTATATCGTGAGTTATTTTTGATTCTTTCATTTCCTTCATATCCCATATTCAGTTGTTTAATGAAGTCATATTTATTCTTTCTTCTCAATATTATAACCCTTTCTATTCTTACTGCCTGGGGTGTTATAATACACACTTCACTGATCTGCCTACCCCCATTCTCTCTTTACCTTCATCTAATCTTTGTGCTGCTGCCAGGTTAATCTTCCTTGTGGAAAAATATTGTCATGTCCCTTTTTTAGCTTGACTGGCTCATTATTGTCATTAAGTAAAACTCAGATTCCTTAACTTGGGAACCAAGGCTTTCCATCATCTGCCTTCAACCTGCCTTTCCTACTTCATCTCATACCAACTTCAATCTACTTTACAATTCAGTTGAATCTAGGGGTCTGGAAGGCAGCAGCTGCTATCTATAGCACTGGTAGGAGTGACAGCCTCTCTCTTTGAGGCTGCCTGGAGAGCACACACAAAAGCAGGGAGAAAAAGAACATCTGGGCTGGAGTTTTGTCCTCTATACTGCTGGTGGTGAGTGATTTGTCTGAGTTAGGAAGGGAAAAGGAAAGTCCAGTGAGACCTCTGTGTAGTAGGTCAGTGTGACTTCAAGGATTTGTTGGATGTGGGTGACTTCTTTTGTGTGTCTACTATCTCTTCCACTGTGAGTATCCTTGGAAAACTCTTCTGGACTGTTGTAGGCTAACCTGTCTTGGAGGAATAGTATGCTATATAATGTACAGAGATTAGCTTTGGAATTAGGAAGATTGGGGATCAGGTCTTGCTTCTGACATATATTAACTGTGAGATTTTGTCTCTTAATTCTTCTTAGAATTGATTTCCTCATCTGTAGATTGAGGATAATAGTGGCATCTCCTTTATAGGACTGTAGTAGCAGCAAGACAGTGGAATGGATAGCCCTGTGACCCTGGAATCAGGAAGATCTGATTTCAATTTTTTTTCAGACACTAATTAGTTCTGTGACCCTGGACAAATCACTTAGCCCTTATTTGCCTTAGTTCCTCATCTGTAAAAAATGGGGACACACTGGAGTTAAAAATATCAAACCATTCAGGTATCTTTGCCAAGAAAACCTATAGACAGGTCTTTGGGGCTACAAAAACTGACCTGATTAAATGACTGAACAACACCTTACAGAGCTGTAATGAGTATCAAATGTATGGAAAATCCTTAGTATATCCTAAAAACACTCCTCTTCCCTCTCCTCTTTCTCCTCTTATTGTTGGACACAGCATGCCAAAAGATTTGGTGATGATGTCATTGTATTATAGGATATAAATATTATATGTATTTTAGTATCCTTTGTAGCACCTTTTGAACCTTTCCCTATTCTATCTTATGTGTTCATCTCAAAAGTCATGGGATCTTGATACAATCTGACATGCTCTTTTTTTTCCTGACAGCAAGGGGCTCCCTCTTTTAATCTCTTCCTGACTTTTGAAAGCAGATATTTTCTTATTTTTTCCCTTTATTTATTTATTTTACTCCAATTACATGCAAAGATAGTTTTCACTATTCATTCTTTTGCAAACTTTTGAGTTCCTCATTTTCCCACTCCCCTCCTTTTTCACCCTCTCCCCATGGCATTGAATAATCTGATATAGTTGTACATGTAAATTCACATTTATCACATTTCTACATTAGTTAAGTTGTGAAAGAAAAAACTAGAATTAAAAGAAAAACATGAGAAAAAAGATAAAAGATGTAAAAAGTGAACATGGACTTTGGTCTGCATTCAGACTCCATAGTTTGTCCCTCTGGATGTGGATGGCATTTTCCATAACAAGTCTTTTAGAATTTTTCTTGATCATTGAACTACTGAGAGTAGTTAAGTCCATCATCTCACAATGTTGCTGTTATAGTGTGCACAATGTTCTTCTGGTTCTGCTCACCTCACTCAGTATCAGTTCAGGAAAGTCTTTCCAGACTTCTCTAAAGTCCAGTCATTCATGATTTCTTACAGAACAATAGTACTCCATCACAATTAATATATCATAATTTGTTCAATCATTCCCCAATGGATGGGCATCTCCTCAACATCCAATTGAAAGCAGATATTTTCAAGCAGTATTAGATGTGTCACTAAATGTCTTATCTATGGGACTACTTGGGTCAATGTAAACCTACTTTGTTGATGCCTGACTTTTTCCTTTCATTTTTTCTGGAGCTCCACAGCTATTTAAATTCTACAATTGTCAAGATAGATCTTGTTGTACTTAGTGTTTGTAGATTGCAAAAAAAAAACAATGTGGGGGGAATCACTCATAAAGCCTTACAGAACTATGTTTCTTCCATGTATGTTAAATGTATTCAAGAAAAGAACCTGGACAGTGTAACCACAGACAGAACTCTGTTCAGGGATCACCTGATTGTTAATAATCATATAGGAAGAAAAGGAAGCAAATACTTATTAAGTTTCCTCCTATGTTTTAGACAGAGTCTTAAATTCTTTACAAAGATGATCTCACTTGATCCTCACAACAACCCTAAGATGTAGATGCTATTATTTTTTTTATATTTTACATTTTACAGAGGATGAATGTGAGCAACAGAAAGACTTGTCTAGGGCCACATACTAGTGAGAGAGGCAGAATTTGACTCAGATTTTTGTACTCTCTCCTATTGCTTTAATATAGACATAGAATAAGGAGGCATACATCTGCTAAGGCTATTTGTCACTGCCATAAGTCCAAATAGAAGAGAGGATTCCCCATAAATAATGGAATTCTTTAGATGTTCCATTTGAGGACCTTTGGTGCTGGCTGTAATACATTTCCAAACATTAAAGGGTCTCCTCAAAAGGTATTGATTTAGTAATCCTCTGAAGGAAAACTAAGTGGATGAAGAACTTGTATAGCCCAAATGATGATATGCAGGTACATGGGTATCCCATTGAGGGGATCCTTTGAACACATATATCTTAGAGAGAGCCATATATGGATGATAGTGTGCATGTGCACAGAGTTTTCAATCACTATAAAATGCAATTCTTTTCCTATGTGAATTCCTTCTCTCTCTCTTTTTTTTTATTCCTTTTATTCCTTTTCAAGGTGGGTTTTTTATTATTTCATTTTTTCCCAATTATATGCAAAGGTCGGTTTCAACATTCATCTGCTTGCTATGCAATTCTTTTTTTCTTTTTTTTCCTATTTTTTTAATTTAGTGGGTTAAGTGATTTGCCCAAGGTCACACAGCTAGGTAATTATTAAGTATCTGAGGTCAGATTTGAACTCAGGCCATCCTGATTCCAGGCCAGTGCTCTATCCACTGCACCACCTAGCTGCCCCTGCAATGCAATTCTTTAAATACCAATATTCTCCTGGGCCTGGTATAAGACATGGCATATCATGCTCTTAGGTGAATCAAAATGCCAAGGGACCCAAAGGACAGTAGAAAAATGCATGGTAAATATAAGAGGACCTGAGCACATTGACACCAATGATATGAATATAAGGAATTTTGTAAAAGATGCTATTGAAGACATCTAACCCCATATGTGGTTAGAAAGGAAAGTAGAGGGGGCAGCTAGATGGCACAACACAGGCCCTGGAGTCAGGAAGACTTGAGTTCAAATCTGGCCTCAGATATTTAATAATTACCTAGCTGTGTGGCCTTGGGCAAGTCACTTAACCCCTTTGCCTTGCAACACTGCCCCCCCCCCCAAAAGAAAGGAAATCTATTGTAAGATAATGCCTAATGGTCTTGAGACCACCATATTGGTCTCCTCTTAAGAAAGACTGTAGTTCATAAAATCTATGCAAGACATTGCTATAAGATTAGACCATGGAAAAATACCAACAGTATTATTTTATGGTTACTATAGCTGTGCATCCAAAAATAATATGCTAATTACCAGTTTGTTTCAGGGTTTAAGTATCCCACTCTCAGAAGAGTTCTTTAATGTATATCATCCCTCCCTGGGAACATGCTGCTCCCATGGGACCAAGCCTTCTCGTTTGAATGGACCCATGATCCTCTGTTCCCCAATACAGTGCTACTCTTATGTGAATTTTACTCTATGGTAATATGTTTTTGTTTGGTTTGTTTATTGGGTCTCCTTCTCCCCTTCCTCCTCCTCTCCTATTCTTCTTTATTATTTGTCAATAAAATTTGAATACTGAACTGACCCCCCTCATTGTTATGACATAGCAATTGAACCCATTAAAGGACTTATTTCTTTAAGATCTCTGCCTGGCCCATGGGTCTGTCTTTAGACATAAAACTGGTCCCCATGTAGGGATATTTTTTTTAATATTAGAAAGGTTTTATTTATTTTCAATTTTACAATTTTTGCCCCAATCTTGCTTCCCTCCCCCCACTCCCCACAGAAGGTAATTTGTAGTCTTTACATTATTCCCATAGTATGCATTAATCTAAGTTGAATGTGATGAGAGAGAAATCATATCCTTAAAGAAGAAACACATAGTATGACATATAGCAGAATTACATAATAAGACAATTTTTTAAAAAATGAAATTAAAGGTATATAGAAAGTCTTTGGTCTTCAAACTCCACAATTCTTTCACAGGTTACACATAGTATTCTCCATCACAGATATCCCCAAATTTTGCCTGATTGTTGACCTGTTGGTATGAGCAAGTCCATTAAGGTTGATCATCACCCCCATGTTGCTGTTAGGGTGTACAGTGTTTTTCTGGTTCTGCTCATCTCACTCAGCATCAGTTTATGTGAATCCTTCCAAGCTTCCCTGAATTCCCGACCCTCCTGGTTTCTAACAGAACAATAATGTTCCTTCACATACATATACCACAGTTCATTAAGCTATTCCCCAATTGATGGGCATTCCCTCAGCTTCCATTTCTTTGCCACCACAAAGAGAGCTGCTATGAACCTTTTTGTACAGGTGATGTTTTAACTCTTTTTCATAATCTCTTCAAGGGTATAGATTCAGTAGTGGTATTGCTGGATCAAAGGCTATGCACATTTTTGTTGCCTTTTGGGCATAATTCCAAATTGCTCTCCAGAAAGGCTGGATGAGTTCACTGCTGCACCAGCAATGTATTAGTGTCCCAGATTTCTCACATCCCTTCCAACATTGATCATTGTCCTTTCTGGTCATATTGGCCAGTCTGAGAGGTGTGAGATGGTACCTCAGAGATGTTTTAATTTGTATTTCTCTAATAATTAGTGACTTAGAGCAATATTTCATATGATTATGGTTTGCTTTGATTTCCTCATCTGTAAATTGCCTTTGCATATCCTTTGATCATTTTTTCAATTGGGGAATGGCTTGTCTTTTTTCCACATAGGGATTTTTTGACAGTCACAGTGCCAGTGAAGGCTTGGGCACCATAAACCCAGTTCTGGAAAGCAAGGGTCAAAAGAAAGAATCTCTTTCCTCCCAAGAGAGACTCTCTTTGCAATGGATAAAGCAGGGTTTCTGGAGTCAGAAGGACCTGAGTTCAAATTTGACCTTAGACACTTCATATTTTACTAGCTGTGTAATCTTGGGCAAGTCACTTAACCCCATTTCCCCATGCCCTCCTCCCCCCATAAAAGTTCTCTTATGGCAGAGGACTGTCACAAGACAATTGTCATAGTTGGCAGGATGATGGAATAATATGGACAATATAGGCAGTTCAAATGGACATAGAATTCTCATTTGATTTAAATCATTAGGAACAAATATTTGGGTACCTTCCAGAAATATTTGGAAAAGAATTGGAATCACTTCTGAGGTCTCATTTTGTTTGAAACATAAACTATCTATATGTTTTCTTTTTTTTTGTCTGTTTTTCAGTTTTTCAGTTTCAGGTTTTCAGGATCAATATAAAATGTCAAAACTGATAAACTGAATTAAGTGTTTTTCTATGTGAGATAATCTGGAGATTCATTTAACAGAATTGATGTTATTTAGCTAGCAATAATTTTTGTTTGATGTTTTAAATCCATAATATTTTATGTTATTAGGTTTCTAAATTTTTCTTGTACTTTGAATTTTGGGAGATGTAAAAGAAATGGCAAGAGGATGATCCAATTCTATCATTAGAAAATTAACTCCTCTTTTGATCTGGATACTATGAAATAAACTAAATTGTTAATATTAAATATTAATATTAAACTTATCAAGTTTTTATTGTTTATTAAACTTATCAATATTAATAGTAAATAATAGAAGACTTATTAAGTATTTAATTGAGTATACTTTGCTTTGAGGAGACAAGAATATTGAATAAGTATGGCAATATTGAATAAGCAATAGCAAAACATTTCTGAATTATTATCATTGAATGCCAATATGGAAGATTTTTTTCTATTTTTAATCCGAATTTGTGGTCAAGTTCCTATTCTATCCTAAGCAAATGAGTTCTTAGACTTACTGTTCTATTATTGATAGTTATATATTCATGTGTAATTTTGAGTTTGCATAGTGCTACATCTTTTCTAGATATTGTAATAATTAGGAGTTAATAGAAAGAGACCTGGTATATGAAGGCAAAAATTCAGTGAGTTTTCAGATGAACTATGGGTAGTTTACTTTGATGTTCTTCCTATAGGTCTGCTGTTTATAAGGTTAACTACATGAACTGATTTTTACTACATGAGCCAATTAATATAAGATCAATTAGATTAGATTCAGGTTATCCTAAATTACAGAAATTCTCACCAGTAGGAGGCAGAGAGTGTGACAGCAGTAGCCATAAGAATAGGGCCATTACTTGCAACCCACCATCCTCCTTAACAATAGCAACACCAGCAATGATGGAAAGAAAATTCCTTCCATTCTTTCCTCATGTACTGTTGTCTCTGTAAGTTTTACTTATGGAAGTTTTATTGATTAATAAATAATAGAGAAGCAAAGGGAAGAAGGGAAAAGGGGTTTCAATAAACAACTCAGACATAAACATATTAACATAGAATAAAACTCATACAAGGGTGGCTCAGTTTTGGAGATCACAGGGGGCCATGTCCATTCAAGTGGTCTATTATTTATTCTTCAATTAAAACTTGAAGATTGAACTGGCCCCCATTGTTATGACATATTCTTTACATCAATAAAACTTATTATGGGACTTATTTTACCCAACATCTCTGACTCATGGGACTTTCCTGAGACATAAACCCCAGAGAGGGACTTACCTTTTTTGACAATTGTACTTCCAGGAGCAGCTTGTGCTGCTCGTGTGAACCCAGTTCTAGAAAACAAGTGTCAAAAGGGGAACCTTTGTTCTTCCAAAAAAGATTCTCTTAAGTCAAAGGACTATCATAAGACAAAAGCCTAAGCATTTCATTTATATTCAAGAAATCAGTGGTACTCAAATTTTGATCTGTGGTCAGTGATCTAATTCATTTATCAATAAATTTGATTGGTATTTGATGATATAAACTAATAACAAGATTGTTTACCATAATTTCCCCTTGGTGGATTGTCCTATTTGAGGGAGCCATATGTTTATCAATTGTTTATGAACATACATATGTTGTTTACCAACCTATATAATATATAAGCTTATCTTAATATTGAATATTAGTTATGAAAAATAAACTTCAAATCACTTCATCACAAAATGGTGGCCTAAAGCAAAATGGAGTCAGTTATGTCAAGGTAACAAACTTGTTCTCACTATAGGAGGGTGGAGAGAATGAAACAAAATGTATGTAGATAAGTTAATAGAAAAGAAATGCAAAATAATTTCCAGGAGGCAGAGGGTAGGGGAGAACTAACAACTGGAATCAACAGGAAATAATATTTCTAGATGGTAGCATGTGAGCTGAACTTTGAAAAGAATTAGGAATTAGAAAAATAGGAATTGAGGAGGGAGACATTCCAAGAATGGCTGATAGCCTATGGGAGGCAAGAGTTGAAAATGTTATGTGTAGTACTCATTCTAGGATACTTCCACAACTACTCCTTCTACTTGTGGATATTAATTATTCTCAAGGCATATTTGTTGGAGCTATCTTTAGCCCTTGAGCCCTCATAAGTTTGCTTCCCCTTAACAGTAGTTCATAATTTTTAATCTAACAATCACAGGACAGGAAATTCAGATTAACTGAAGCAACAAAGCATACTGAGGGAGAGATTGCAGCATATGCCAGATAGGGCAGACCACCACCACCATCACTTTGAGCATTATCTCTTCTCTCAGAGCCTGATGGAAGCAGACCAGGACTTGCACCCCAAGAATCTTAGGAATAGAGATGTCCACTAAACTACCAGACTTACTTCTAGCTCAGCTACTCTAGCCATCATTAAGAGGAAAAATCATCATGGACAAGGGATTCCCATTTTTCATTATCAGCAGTAGTAAATTGCTAACCAATTGCCACCTATAGGTAGATGAGCACAGAAACCCTGAAATTGGAAGCACCTCCCAGACTACTGGTGCTATTTTTAAACAAATTCTCTTAGCCATCATTTGGAGGAGTCAACCTTTCTCAACAACTGCCAGTCAACTGTATCTCAAAGGGCAGGTATGCAAGTCCAGCTGAAGCAGTGCTGCACCTTGAGGGATGCCAGGCAAGACAGATCACTGTTTTCTCAGATAAGATACATCTAAAACCCTGAACCTAAAAGCTTTTGTCATAACAATCCTGCCTGCCCAGCCCTACAACCATCATACTGAGAGGTAGCCACTGTGAAGATAACACCCTAGTAACTGCTCTTGCAAGTGATTCGACTATATCAATTGAAGACCATAAAGAATGTTCTTGTCACTAATGTTGTAGTTCTGTTAAATGGCTCAAAATCAGAAACTGATGGGATTTCTCTCAGTAACATTAAAGAAGTATTGTCATCTGCTTAGTTGCTGCATCCTAAGGACCAAGAACGGGACCTTTTCATCTAATACCTCCATGTGTATATCTTGCCCAAAAGAATGTGAACTTCTTGAAGGCAAGGACTGTCTGCTTTTTCTATTTGAATCCCCAGCACCTAGCATAGTGAACCATACTTAGTAAGCACTTAAATGCTTTAGTCATTCAATAAAGGTATTATTACTATACCTTAGGAAGAACAGTAGCTAAAAAACATTACCCTCCTCTCTACAATATGCACAGCATCTTTGAAAAGAGTAGACACAAACTCAGACCATAGTGGCAGAGAGGAACATAAATAAGGAACACATTTTGCCAAGGTACAATTTTGCTATCACAAGGCATTGATGTTATTTCTCTTCATGGGCCACCATAGGCACATTGTTTCTA
The DNA here is from genome assembly GCF_037893015.1 of Macrotis lagotis. Taxonomy (NCBI): domain Eukaryota; kingdom Metazoa; phylum Chordata; class Mammalia; order Peramelemorphia; family Peramelidae; genus Macrotis; species Macrotis lagotis. The sequence goes on from NC_133658.1 coordinate 643,343,911, forward strand.
GGGCTCCCAGTATCTGGTTCTCTCCAGTGCTCTACTATTGATTGCCAATGTTAGCTCTCTCAAGTAACCAGACAACTCTTTTCTCTGCTGCCTTCTGGCAGATTCTTTCTTGGAAGCTGCTTTGTTCTTCCAAAGACTGCCTCTCCATAACTGTATGATTGGAATGAATGTCTCTGATCCTTCTTTCAAAGTCCCAAGGCAGATGAGTATGGGAGGAGAAAAGAGAAAGGAGATAAAAATTCCTCTCCTCCCTCTAAAGCAGAGGTTCTTATCGTGTGTCGTGTGTGTGTGTGTGTGTGTGTGTGTGTGTGTGTGTGTGTGTGTCTGTGATGGACCCTTTTGACACTGTTGAAGCCTAGACCCCTTCTCAGAATAATGGTTTTAAAAGCATATCTTCAAACATATAAGATTACAAAAGAAATCAATTGTATTGAAATAGTCACCAAAACATTAAAAATGAAGTTACTGTACATCAGATTAAACCCCCCTGAAGCTGATTCTCTTCCACTTTTGGCTTGAAGCCTTTCAGGAATTAGCTTCACAAAACCCTGCAAAAGTATGCCCAATTTTTGATCATTCAATGAGGCTGCTCCTTTAATTAAACCAGGGATCACCAGATGTTAACATTTTATTAATATGTTAATACCTCATTATCTAATCTTAGCTTTTCTGCCTCCCTCAAGTGGGGGGGGGCTATATTTTCCCCTTCCTTATACTCGCAGAAGAAACAGGCAAATAAACCAGCTGTACAGTGTTATGCAAATTAATTGGGACAAAGAAAAATTATTAAAATTTTAAAACATTGTCAGTATACTTAAGCGCCTAAGCTAATAAATAATAAATCATGCAAATCATATTTAAAAAACATTTTATACGTAATATATCCTTTTGCTCAGATTGTTTAATATGATTTTGCATTGAGTTCATCTACTTTTGTAACATTCTTTAATTCTAATTGTGAAACTACACTATTATCACATCAGATATTAAGCTAACTTTCTATTTTTCAAATATAGCCTTGATCATAGCACCTAGAGATGTTTAATAGGATTTAAAACTAGTGAGTTTTCAGTCTATTAAAATATTTTTATATCTATCCATTGACTAATTTCTTAATCTTTTGTGATGGCAAATTCAGGTTGAAATACTCCTTTTCCATTTTGAAATTTCTAATTCTGGGATAATTCTGCTTCTCAGTATATTTTATCATATTTCATCATTACTTTAAAGGGACAAGATTTTCTGACTAATTGAAAATAAAAAATTTTTCAAAACATTTTTGATCAATATTTTATAATATTATGAAAATTCTCATCTCTTAAAGCAAAGATTTTGGTACAACATTAAAGGAAAAAATGTTTTTAATCAGTAAAAGTTACATTATTCCCACCTTTTATACTCTAGTCTTTGTAAAGTCTTACCTATGACTAGCATTTTTTTCTTCATAGCAATGGTTAGCAGCTCTTTTTTTTTTAACTGTTCTTCTCACAATTCTTCTTAAGAAGCCTGTATCATACTGGAGAAGAATCAATATCAATGCCTCCAGTTGCCAGGTCTTTCTGAAGATCTTTGGTTTTTGAAGATTAATTAGTATATCGTACAACAGTTGTTTTTTTTAACATTTGGTAAGAAAGTGTATGGGTATATGTCCAAATAAACTTTTCTTCTTTTGAAATGTTCCCTAGGGCTGCTCCCATGCCAATTAATAGGGGTAAACTTTTTCCTTCTTCTTCATTCTTTGATTCTATATGTGTATTTAATCCCAGGTTGCAGAATTAGATGGGCTCTATTAGTATAGACATGTGAATGGGGTATGCTGGGAGGTGTAATTTTGCCAAACCACAGGGCTTCCAGGAATCCAGAGCCTGCTTGGGGGTCAGGGGTCAGGGAGAGAGTGGCCTTCTTAGTATCTGGGGATCTTCTGGTTGCTTTGCCTTCTCCACCCTTCCTCCTACTTCCTTCTTCTCTTTTCATGAGACTGGTATAGGAAACAGATGGTGAATCCTATGCCTTGCTCTGGATGGAATTGCTTTATCTGCTTCAGGGGTTCTTTTGCTCATTTCCTGTGGGTCAGGTGAGCTGTCTGTCTTTTATCTCCAGAACCCTCCTCCTACCTTCCAGGTTCCTGCTGGTGTCCTTTAACCCAGTGATGTCAAATTTAAATAGAAATGAAGACTACTAAACTCCTGTGGACAGCATATTGACTTAATTTTAAAATGAAATGTTATCCTTGTTTTATTATATTTTTGTTTTGTTAAATAGTTCCTAATTACATTCTGTCTGTTTCAGGGTTTCCTCAGGAGTGTTGCTGGCCACATGTTTGACACCTTCATTGTAGCCAACTGTAGCTAGGACAGAGAAAAATCAACTAGACATTGTCTTTTCTCTTTTGACTCCTCTTGCTACTGATTTTCATGGCTTAACCAATAGTATGTGATTCAAAGACTGGTTTAGGAAAAGATGCAAAAAAAGTTAAGATTTAAAATTTTTAAAATTTTTTTAAGGCAGTGGGGTTAAGTGACTTGCCCAAGGTCATAAAGCTAGGTCATAAAGCTAAGTGTCAGGTCCTCCTGTCTCCAGGGCTGGTGCTCTACTTTGCCACCTAGCAGCCCAAAATTTTCAATTTTAAAAGAATGAGTCACTGATCAACTACCAGTCTTTAAACTCTACAACTGGCTTTTAGGACAAAGTAAGGGGGCAGGGGAGTAGGCATTAGTTGTGAAGTTTTTTCTTTTTTCTTTTTCTTTTTTTAGCAAAAAGATAAGCTGATAAGATTATTTTTGTACTTTGAAATAACAGGAAATGTATGATTAACAGAGACCTTTGCAATGGTTTTTTTAAAAGGGTTTTGTCAGTAATTCTTCTAAATTAAATTTTAATTTCTCTGGTGGATGAATAAAAAAACTATATTTTATGATTGACTATTCAATAAATATTTGCCTTGAGTATAAATTTTCCATTGTTAATACCCTAATGAAATGTGTTGCACATGGTTAGTTGGGAAGAATAGCTCAGTTACAGTAAATTATTTAGTAGACTTTTGTGGTCTAGCCTGGAAGTCTTACCACCTGTGTCAGCTTTTTAAGTGGATGGGGAAATATTTACCTCGCTTTCTTCAGAGGAATAAAAGTCTTAGCCTAAGGAGAGTTTTGCTAGAGGTCCTAACAGAATTCCTTCTGCCCTATAGAAGAATGTTTTTCTGAACTGGTGACCATGGCTGATTACCTTGGTGAATACTAAGGTGGAGGAGAATAATCTGTTTAAGCTCTAGGAACTGTATCCTTTTTATCCATTTATATCAATAAAGTAATTTTACATTGCAATTTTTTTTGGTCCATGATCAATCATCTCATTGCATTCTAACCCTGAGCCTGAATCATTGGACCGGCCTAAGTTAGGCCTATCCTACAGTATCACTATTTAGAACACCATTTCTATGTGTAAGAGGGTTCTAACCGCCAAACGACTGACTTAGAAATCAAAGCATTTGCAACTCATTGGTGAGCTTGTTAGTCCTTTGTCAGTTTCATCTGTATGATCAGTGCTGTAGGCAGTGATTAGGGTTTGGGTTTGGTGCTATGAACATTTCTCCCAGAGAGGCAACTAAAAAGGAGTTGGACGTTCTCAATGTGATCAGGGACTTCTGAAACCCTAGTCCCAGCTTATTTGCCTCTCTTTCTCTTTAATGATGAAATTTTTCCCTCTTTTTCCTCCCATTTATTGGTTTCAGATTCTCAAGGGTAAGCACACACTGCTTTATAACTAGAGCAGAAACCCAAGTTGTTCTTTAAAATAATATCTTGATAACTATTTCAGTGAATTAGTTTCCATTGTAATACTATGCATTTCATTTTAATTTTTAAAAAGTCTGCATGGATCCAACATTTATCAGATTGGCAAAGGAGTCCATGAAACAAAAAAGATGAGAATTCCCTCATTTAAAGATATCTAGATCATTGTGCACAAGGCCAGGTTGGGCTGAGATTAGTCTGTGAAATCTGCAGAGCTTCAGCTGAGGCCAAGGTGGGTTGGGATAAAAGGGTAGTAGGAAGGAGAAGGGCCCAGAGGATAGCAAGGATGGGAAGTAATTTGGTCAGACCAATGTGTATTTTTTCCTCCTGTTTTCTGACAATAAATGTTAAAGTAGGAAACATACTAATTAGAAAATAAGTCAACAGTTTTTCTGACTGATGATAAAACTATGCTTAGGAATAAACAGATTTCATCTGGTAGCGAAGCTAGCTTCTAGTGACTTTAAAACACAAACCTAAGCCAAAAAGTTCAAAACCAAAACAACCCTACCCCACAAAAAACCACACACACTCAAGATACAGCATCCAGTCACTAGTACCTTTAATTCCATTTCCCAACAATAACTAATTTGTATATAGTGCCTATATGTGCAAAACATTGTGTAAAACCTTCACAATAATTTCATTTGGTCCTCACCACAACCCTCAGAAGAAGGTGCTATTATTCCCCCCATTTTACAGTTGAGGGAGCTGAGGCAGAGGTCAAATGACTTGCCTAGGGTTACATAATTAGCACAAGTCTGAAGTTGAACCTGGACACAGGTTTTTCTGACTCCAGACCTGGTGCTCTAACCACTGTATCACCCTACAGCTTCACTGTATCTCTGACAAAGATACTTTTCAATGTGAATTGCCATCATTCTGGTTGAAAAAGTCAGAGGATCCCAAACTCCTCTTTATGAGGTGAATACTCTATTCTCTGTGCCTGGACAATGGTATCGAAGCAGGCCTAGGAAGCATCCCATACTACTTTGTTGTGGGGTTGTTCCCAAGTGATGGGAGAAATCAGAGTCAAGTTGGGGAGGGGAGAAGTAGATGGAAACAATTTCTTTAGTGTTTTCCTCACATTTGTTACATTATTGCTGCTCACTTGAAGGAAGGAAAGGGGGAAACTCTGAAAGGGATTTTAATTTTTCTAATGTGTGTTGCAATGGGAAAAAAGTTCATGTTCCCAACTCCTCTCAGTGAGAGCCCCAGAGTAATATTTAAGAACTCTGATGGAGTGTAGTTTCTCATTGAGCAGAGTAAAGAATTTCCAGAGACAATGACCCAGAGTTATGGGAGAAAGATAGAGTTTATTACACTTCTTCAAGTGATCTGAGTTCAAGCAACTTACAAGGTTTTGAAGACAGGAAAAAACTTTTTTTGAATGACATTTCGTTTTATTTTTCCAATTACACACAAAGGACTTTCAATGTTCATCTTTTTGTAAGTTTTTGAATTCCACACTTTCCCACTTCCCTCACTCCCCTCTGGATACAGATGATATTTTCTGTCACAAGTCTTTTATTTTTTTTTAGGTTTTTTTTTTTTCAAGACAAATGGGGTTAAGTGTCTTGCCCAAGGCCACACAGCTAGGTAATTATCAAGTGTCTGAGACCATATTTGAACCCAGGTACTCCTGACTCCAAGGCTGGTGCTTTATCCACTACGCCACCTAGCCGCCCCCCCCCCCCACAAGTCTTTTAGAATCATCTTTATTCACAAAACTGTTGAGAGGAGGCAAGTCCATCTTACTTGATCATCATACAATGTTATTGTTGCTGTATACAATGTTCTTCTGGTTCTGCTCATTTCATTCAGCATCAGTTCATACAAGTCTCTTCAGACTTTTCTGAAGTTGGCCTCAAAATTTCTTCTTTTAAAAAATAAATTTGTTTATTTATTATTCCAATTACATGCAAAGATAGTTTTCAATATTTATTTTTTAACATTTTGAGTTCTTCATTCCCCCTTCCTTCCCAGCCCTTTCCCCTTCTCAAGATAACAAATGATCTGACATATTATATACATATATAATAGCCATGTTAAACATATTTCCATATTAGACATGTTGTGAAAAAGGAATCAGAACAAAATGAAAAAATGAGAGAAAAAACAAAGCATAAAACAAATTTTAAAATTTGAAATAATATGCTTTGGTCTGTATCCAAATGCCTTAGTTCTTTCTCTGGATGTGGATGGTATTTTCCAACATAAGTTCTTTAGAATTGTCTTTGATCATTGTACTGCTGAGAAGAGCTAAGTCTATCATAGTTCATCTCACAGTGTTGCTGCTAAGATATACCATATTCTCCTGGTTCTGCTCACTTCAATCACCAACAGTTCATATAAGTCTTTTGAGGCTTTTCTGAAGTCTGCTCATTCATGATTTCTTACAGAACAATAGTACCCCATCACATTCATATACAAGTTTGTTCAATTATTCCTGATGGGGAATCCCCTCGATTTCCAATTCTTTGCCACTATAAAAAGAGCTGCCATGAATATTTTTGTATTAGTGGATCTTTCCCCCTTTTTATGATCTCTTTGGGATACAGACCTAGAAGTGATATTTCTGGATCAGACAGTTTGCATAGTTTTATTGCCCTTTGGGCTTAATTCCAAATTACTCTCCAGAATGGTTGGATCAGGTCACAACTCCATTAACAATGCATTAGAATCCTAGTTTCTCACATCTGTTCCATCATTGATCATTTTAGCCAATCTGAGAAGTGTGAGGTGGTACCTTGGAGTTATTTTAATTTTAATTTTTCTAATCAATAGTGATTTAGAGCATTTTTTCCATATCACCTTTAGATAATTTCACATCAGAAATAGTCAAGGATAGTTTGCTCATTATCTGGGTAACAATGTTATCTCAACATTCCTTTTGGTGCTTCAGGGGGACAGATGGTTCTGGTACATGTCTGGGGCATGAGAACTTTGACATAATTCACATGATAGGGGGAAGTTTCTGATCAGATACAGGACAGTGAGAGATTTGTTATTAATGCAAGGATGACACTGAAAGGCACAAAATAACAAGTTGTTTCAGGGATGTTAGAAAATAGAACTTGTTTGCAGGTAGAAAGTCAGAATGGAAAAGTTAACTATTTGCTTTCTACTCAGTATTTTCACTTCATCATCATTTTGATTGGAAGGGTCTATGGCTTGTTCTTTGACCATATCCTGAGGATATGGTCCAGCTACTTCTACCTAGGTTCATAAACCCCATCCTGAATCATCCTTGCTTTGGGTTATGCCTTGTGGTGATGAAGGGCTGTTAGATCTGTGAACAATGAATTACTTCCCAAATACTTCTGGATCAAAATCAAGTCTTTTATGAATTTGTTGACATATTCTTGACCCTGAAACCAGACCACACCCAGATTTTTTTAGAAAGATTTTATTTATTTTGAGTTTTACAATTTTGCCCCCATTCTTGCTTCCCTCCCCCCAACCCCCACAGAAGGCAATCTGTTAGTCTTTACATTGTTTTCATGGTATACATTGATCTCAGTTGAATGTGAAGAGACACACCCAGATATTTTTGCCTTCATCATATATATATATATATAGATGTATATATGATGCATGTATACATATACATATATTTACATATGCATACACATATACATAAACATAAAGACACAAATATATGATTTAATCTTATTTAAGAGTAGAATCAGGGAATTGTCCTCACCTAGAGAGCTTCCTGGTAATCAGAACAAATTATCATTTGTAAAAGGTGTACTTTGTCTTTAAAAGAAGATACAAATTTGAATATAAATCATCAAACATATAAAATGTCAACTTAAGAAAGTAGGCTAGCCTGCAAAATCCAAGAAAACACTTCTGACCAGGAAGAAGGATTTTCTTGCTTTGTGAAGAAGGTCTTTTACCATAACTGATAAAAATACCAAGGTCTGAAATAAGGAAGGACACTTTCCCTGAACCAATGATAATGACTTTTCTGCTCTTAATGAATGGAAGAGGGGACTCCTTTGATGAACAAGTCCTGGAAATCCCTCCCACTAACAGCCCTACCTTCTGATTGTGGAAATAATATAACTAGGTCCCCCCCAAAATCCTCTGTGAGTTAAGTTCCCCTTCATGCATGATTGACTTCAGGCTTAGATGAACAATAAATTCATGAAAGTTAATATAACTCTGTTTGTCTTTTATTAAAGCCAAACTCTTAGAGGTTTTCAGATCCTTTTCTCTCCGTGGACTGAAGAACACTGGGTAGCTGCCAGAAAACTACTCAGGGAGCAGGAATCCATCCTTCCCCCACTCAGACTACTCATCCTTGCTCCAGCTCCAAGACCAGGCATAAGAGCAGCTCCTTATGTTGCAAAAAACATTGGACTGGCAATCAGGAGACTGGGGTTCTAGCTTGGGCTCCATCATTGAATAGAAATGTGACAATTGGTTAGTCATGTTAATTTCTCTGGACCTCAGTTTTCTGCTCTATAAAATGATGAGATTGGGTCTAGATAAAGTTCTTTAAATTTCTAAATCTTATAGGAAATGTAAGGGTCATACATTCATAGATTTAGAGCTAGAAGGGATCATTTAGTCTGTACCTCCCTCACTTTTTTTTTAACTTATGAGCAAACTGAGGCACTGAGAGGCTAAACATTTGTCCAGAGTAATACAGATGAGTGATATGGGATTTAAATCTAGTATCCTATCTATTAAACTGTAATGACTTAACATTTTATTTTTTTCCAATTACATGTAAAAACACTATTTAATATTTGTTTATTAAAACTTAAAAAAATTTATCTCTCCCCTCCCTTCCCACTCCCTTAAGATGGCAAACAATTTGGTACTGGTTATACATGTGCAGTCAATCAAATATTTCCATATTAGTCATTTTGTGAAAGAAAAAACAGACCAAAAGAAAAAAAAACACATAAAATAGCATGCTTCCATCTGCATTCTGATTTCATCAGTTCTTTCTCTGAAAGAAGAGTAATGACTTAAATGTAGCTATATAGGCTTGGAGGGGTCTCATGCCAAGTCCCACTAATATTGGTAATTCAAGAAACAGTTTCATCTCCCTCTCAGGATTTTAAGGGAACATATAAGGAGTTTACTTTCAAATGCTGCATTGTTTTTGGATGAAACAAAAAAAGATGCAGGAATACAGCATCTTGACTGCCACTGATGGCTTGTCCTGCAGTTCACCCTTCTGGGCTCTTCTTCTCACCCTGACTCATTATTCTTCAGTCTTTTTCAGTTGTTTCTAACTCCTGTGATATCATTTGGTATTTTCTTGGTAAAGATACTGGTTTGCCCTTTCCTTTTCCAATTATTTTTACAGATGAGGAAACTGAGGTAATTAGGTTAAGTGACTTGCCTCAGGTCACACAGCTAGTAAATGTCTGAAACCAGATTTGAAATCAGGCCTTCTTGACTCCAGGCCTAGGGCTCTAACCATTGAACTACCCAGCTATCTGTGCTGGCACACTCTGATATGGACTCCAGTTATTACTATACCTTTTGAGATGTCACAAGACTGGGTATTATAGAGAAGCAGATTCAAAGAGGGGGCACAGGCTTGCCTAGGAGACCAAGTGCTCCACTGTGGGAAGCCTTCTGGAAGGAGGCCCCCATTGACCCACTAGAGTTCAGAGACTTAACTACATCTCATGATCAGAAGGAAGAAAAGAGAAATTGAATTTCTCTCTTGGGGCTCTTTAAAGGCGCTCTCAGTTTTGGCTCAGTAGCCAATTAAAAGGATTTTTTAACACTGGAGTACAGGAAATAGAAAACACCTGCGAATAGTCTGGAGGGAGAAGCTGGATCCTTCCATTTCTCATGGTTCAATGGCCAATTCCTCCTCAATTGTGTAGCTGTGACTTTCTGTTCCTCACTGCCAGAAGACCAGATATGTTATAAGACCACTCTGGAGGTTCTCTGGTACCCTTAAGGGGGTTGAGGGATCTAACTGGCCCTTGCCAGTGATTCAATGCTTTGTATTCCTATTTTTTATTCCCTTAATATTAGGGGTCCTGAAGCACCCAAGTTCCATTTAACTAGCTAATAGTTAGATTCACCTTTACTAAAGAATATTTACTTTAAAGATGTTCCTGTCTGTGCTTCTTTAGGAATTCTTCTATTTCCTCCAGTATTCCTGTGTTTCCTATCTTCATAATTTTCCCTTAGCAAGGTATTTCCTTCTCAGAAAAAGAGGGGCACGTGAATTGAAGCCAAGTCATTGCTAATCCCTTCCTAGCTCCTGAAAGGCAAGCACTCAAGTAATTTTCTTGACTGTGCACCCTAATAGTGCTTTATTTCTATTTTAGGGATGGGCAAGGGGTGTTGACCCCTTGGTAGCTTGTTATGACTCTGGGTAACAGGACATTATTTGCTAATCCTTTGGTGCCTCACTTTCCTTATTTGTCAAATAGGGATAAAACTCTAATTCTGCTAATTCTACTGGTTGTGGTGAGGATCAAATAAAGATTTCATTAGGGAGCAGGCAAACCTCTAGCATGGAGCCTTCTGGATATTTCCAGCATCTTTGAGAGGGGGCTTCAGGAAAGTGCATCTGCCTTGCCTGCCCAACTAGTGATATTTTGACTTTACCTACACCTGAATAAATAATGCCCTGGAAATGAGAATGTTTCTGTTCTGAGTTTGCTTCCTTGTAATTTATTTATCTGTACTTGGCCTACATATGGCTGTAGTTTTGTTAACACTCTTCTCCCCCAAGGCAACAGAAAAAGGGATCTCTTCTTTTCACTCTCCTCTTCTCTCAACAGCTCACCCCTTCTGGCCCTGTCCCTCACCCCACCCTCATCCCTCTGAATTTTAT